>NC_056729.1:1985473486-1985773486 GCF_019279795.1 Protopterus annectens | reverse complement strand
AGGAACAGTGCTTTGAGGCACTTTGCATAGGACACATTATTTGCATCCTATATTCTTCTAGTGAGGAACGTCTGTGGTCGCTCCAGCTGTTGAAAATGACTGGCCAGGTACATGTCGAAGGGTGCACTGTACTTGATTCTTCATCTAATGAGGGCTGAGTATAGTGGGACTATGATCGCCTAAGATCTGGATGCCATGCTGTTGTTTATCAGTTGTGCCACATAGAAGGATTTCCTTACTACCATGGGCACATGTTGATAAAAGGTCAGGCTACTATCAACCTGAGTTCCCAAGTCCCTTGCCACTGGGTCTACTCTTGGGGGATGTTATCAAAGTTGTAATTTGTAGGGGTGCCTGTCTTCCCAAATGATATAATTATGCATTTTTTTACAAGTTCTGGCACCAGTTATTTGTCTGTGTCAGATCCTCCTGGAGGATATCTACATCTTTGGGGGTTCAATTACTGGACCTAAATTAAAGTCTCCAGAAAATTTGGTCAGCCAAAAGGCCTCAACATTTGCCTTGACTTCAGAGACTTTATTCCAAACAGGAGAGGTCTCAGTACAGAGCCCTGCAGCACACCACTAGTAACAGACCTCTTGGTAGAGGTGGATTTCCCCACCCTAACTTCATGCGTCTTATCTGTGAGCCATTGGCTGTCGATCAGGTGACATAGGGATTTATGCCTAAACATGCCAGTTTGTCTATAATAGCAGAGAGAGGTATTGTATCAAATACCTTTGCCAAGTCAGTATAGGCAGTATGTACCATTCTGACCTTGTCCATGGCACTAGTGCCCTTCTCAACAAAGTCCACCAAGCTAAGTAGGCATGACCTGCCCTAGATAAAACCGAACTGGGATGGGTAAAGTTCTTGATTTCCTATGTCTTTATCAGGTCCCCCAATAATTATTTCCATGGGCTTGTATACAAGGCTAGTTCAAGCTTATGGGTTTCTAGTCTCTGGGTCTGTTAAAGGTCTACATTTGTGTAGATGGATGACCATTGCAGTCCTGTATTCCCTAGGGATGAAGCCTGTCTGGAGGCTGTGGATGAAAAGAAATTCTAGTGGGTCTGACAGGTCATGTTTCAAGTTATTTAGGAGATCATTGTGGAAGAAAATGGTAGAGGGTATTTCCTGGAGTGGAACTGGGGGTGAAATTGGAGCTAAATTTACTGGCCAGCAAATTTGCTATATCATCTGGTTTGGTATAGGGAGTTCCACTTACTGTTAGTTCAGCATACTGTTGGGTGTTCCTTTAAGGTTGCATACATAACTGAAAAATACCCAGTGGTTATCCTTGGCCTGGGAGATTATTTTATCTCAGAGTTGGCTTTGGTGGACTTGATTAGTCCCTTGAGTTGCTAGTTGAGACTGACTAAGGAGGCTTTTGCCTTTTGGGCATAGCCCTTCTACTTTTGGGCAAGAATTTATTTTGTTTTGTTGTACAATCTATTTATAATGGGGGGGGGGTCCACCAAGGGTGTTTGTTTTGGGAGTCTGTCCTTAGTTCATTTTAGTTTGGTACTGCTGTTTCTATATAATTATTTATTTGCTTGTACAGGGTTTCCGTAAACACTTCTCCATAGATTACCATGTCCCTTGAGTTTGGGTGGGGGATGGAATTTAGTTTCATCATTGCTTAATAGAAGGCACTTAGCCTTCAAAAAGTTTTTAAAGTTTCTGGGGTTTGTTAGTGGTTCAGCCTTTATATTTACTTCAAGGTTGACCACTTTGTGATCTGATTTGATCTGACCAGTTAGGACATTACAAAAGGGGGTGCAACATTCCTTCATACTTGTGAATACCAGATCTAGGATATTTGCACCCCTAGTAGGTATGCAGGCTAGCAGTTCCAGGGTGTTTACATTGACAAAATCCATGAATCTTTCAGCTTGCACATTATGGTTGTGTAGGTTTCCCAATTTATGGTGGGAGAGTTGAAATCACCCATTAATTAAGTGTTGGGCTGAGTTGTGAGGGACTCCACATTGAAGTACATGGCATGGTCATCCTGGGTCATAGATAGGAACCTATAGCTAGCAAGGATGTGGTGCTGGACTTTACCCAAGGTTAGTTGGACGTAGAGAGTAGCTCAATCATGTCTTACTGCTTGATCAAACTTGAAGGGTGCTTCCTTTTTATGTAGCCTGATGCACCTCTACCTTTTGTCCCTTCTTGTGTGGTAGCTGATCTAAATATGTTAAAGGTATTATAGCCTTGTACTGCCAGGGTGCATTCTGCAGCTTTAAACCATGTCTCAGTACCTGCACAGATATCAACACTCTCCAGGAGTGAAGCGGTTCTTGGGAGTGGAGCTTCTTGTTGATAATCCTAGCAATCAGCAGTACTGCTTTTAGTTTCCTTGCATAGAATTTACTTATGTTGGAAGGTTTATCAGACTGGCATTGCCTAAAAATGTACTATGGGGGTGGATAGTGTTTTGGCCAATATCAGAAATCCTGCTGCACAGGTAGAGACCATCTTGGCAAAAAAAAGCATGGTGGTTAGTCAATCACCCTCAAGCAGACAAATACTGGACACCTTTAGAATGACAGAAGTAACTAAGGCAATCAGGTTCATAAGTGTTTACTAGGCTAATGACTACAAGGGCCTTTTTAAGCCTACCCATGCATCCCAAATCTGACAAGTTCTCGTACCCTTGATTAGTTTAAGCACGGGCTTAGGAGATGAACATTTACAAGCAGGGGCATATTTTGTTTATACTGTGGAGAATGCTGCTCAATGCTAGGCTCATAAATGCCTGGCACACATGATCAAAAAGCTCCATCATATCTCTAGTCATATAGTCTAGGGATGTACATCTTGGGTCATTAACACCCACATGGACTACGATAGAGTCATAATGCCACTTCTGGTTTCATGTCCGTACTTGCCCCCTGATAGGCAACTGACCATGACTTTCTCCTTGCTCAGCCTGGTGAGGGGGGCATCAGTGTGTCTCACAATATAGTCTCCAATGGCCAATATATTGGGCTGTGTGGCAGTTGGCCTTAAGGGCTTAGAGGTTGAGATACTGTGCAATCTGGTTGTATATGTCCTGGGGAGTGTTGTCTTTGTAGAGTGTTTGGGAGGACTTTGAGGTTTGGACAGACTGCATCTAAGAGTCTCACCATATGTGAGATTATGTGTCTGATCCATAGTAGGATAGTGTGTGTGTTACTGGCAACCTGTTTGGAGATACCAGTGTTTATATGCGACTGCTTTGCCTCAAGACATAGTTACATATCTTGCATACTCTGTCAGTCTGCTTAAGAATAAGGTAGTAGGCACTAAACAAGATACAACTGCTATATTGTCTCAGGATATTCATATTCACCAAGCTGGCTAGAGAGACAATGGAAAAGTGCACAATCACGGCTTTAGGTCCTCTTATTTGTGATCTATGAGGGGCACTGCAATCAGTTGTTGTTGGGCTTGGGGGGGGGGGGTCTAGGATTGATCTAAAATAACACTTGGAGTAATGCTTCTTAGTGGGCAACCTAGCTGCTCCAAACTTAGGTAGACACCTGAGAAGATTGCAGAGGAAGTTTTATATGGAAAATTAGAACTCTAGGTGCCTCCTTCTATACAGGGCACTGCAAACCACTGCTGCCAGCAAAGGTTATAGGAGATGAGTTAAGAGAGGAAACCACTCGTAAAAGTGCAATACAAGTGTATTATAAGGCTCAGATCCTGTAACAGCTCACAATTATTTTACTATTGTGAGTGATACTACAAAACTAAGCTTGCTATACTAAATAAAATGTAAACAGAAAAAAATGCAGTAGAAACTTAATAATTGGGGCTCAGATCCTGCATCAATTCACAATTCCCTCACTACTGTGAGTGATAATACAAGACTAGACTAATGTCCCCAGACCAAGTAAAACACAAGCAGAAAAATTCAGTAGAAATGTAATAAATGAGGTTCAGATACCGCAGAGATTCACAATTCTCTCACTATTGAGAGTGGTATACTATAAGATTAAGGTATCCAGACCAAGTAAAATGCAACAATGAAAATGTAGTAGAAATGTAACAAATCAGGCTCAGATCCTGCAGCAATTCCCAGTCCTCTCACTATTGTGAGTTGTACAAGACTGAAGTCCCAGATCAAATAAAATGCAAGCAGGAATGAAATAAATGAGGCTCAGATCCTGCAGCAACTCATAATACTCTCACTACTGTGAGTTATACTACAAGACTAAGGTCCTCAAACCAAGCAAAATGCAAACAGTAAAAATCATTACAAATGAAACAAATGGGGCTCAGATCCTGACGCAACTCTTAACTCTCCCACTATTGTCACGTATACTACAAGACTAATGTCCCAGACCAATTTAAAAGTGCAGATAGTTGTCTTTTGGTTAAAACAAGGAACAATGCAAACAAGAATGGTACACAATTTAGATTCCACTCTGAATATTGCAGTATGCACTAGCTGAAATGGAATGATATGTAACTGAGGCTAACTCAATCTTTAAGGGTCTAATGGTAGAGCCTTATCAGTATGAGCTGTCGTTGTCCAGTAGGAATAGTACTGGGAGGTACTTCCAAAGTCTAATTTGCAGTAGGGGCAGGCTGCTAAAAAAGCCACCAATATAAAAGCACAACAAGAATTAAGTGGGTGGTTAAGAAAAAAATCAAAAAATCAATGCAGTCACACAGCAGTTTTAATCTTGGAGCTCAAATGTTCAAATGTGATGCAGTAGCTTTAACTATATGGGTTACATCCTGCTAAAGATATAAAAGCCGGCCAGCTTCTGAATCTTAATACCACCTTCCATGAGCACAAATCACTAGTCAGCAAGAGCAGAGCTGAAGAAAAAAAAGTAGTTTGGCCCCCAAGCCCTTCAGGGCTCTCCTAATGGCAAAGAGGGCTCCTCTTGCAGTCTTTCCAGGGTAAAAGGTCAGCTAATGCAGTTTAATTTGTGGGCAGATAAGTTCACTTTGGGGGAAAAAAACTTCTACTTTTTAATTGTAATTTAGAAAAATGTACTTTTTATAAACTGTTAATAAGCAGGTGTGTTAGTTTTAACTTATTTTTCCCACAAAAGTAAAAAGTAAGTTAAGTCTATTTTTCTTTGGTAAACATATTGTTTTACTTTTGGGGCTGGGGTAAGTGTTTAAAATGCTTTTCACTGTGTTTTTGGTGGAAACAGTGACTTTTATCATACTTAACTTTCCACCAATTACTGCCGTCAGGCCTCCATAGAAATTAGGCATCTTTTTCAGCTTTAACATGGAACAAACCTCTGGTTCCTCAGTTCTTCCTTTCATGTCCTTCTGCATTCATGTCAACTCACCAAAGGCAGTTTTGGCAAAAGAAAAAAACTTCACAAAATGTTCACTGAAACTACCTTCAGCAAACATTCCAAAGTTATACATACCAACTCTCAGGACACAAAACAGTGGGAAAAGAAGCAAACCGCACTATCGATAAATGTAGTTTCAGTGAACGTAGATCGATCATTTTACTTTCACTGACACTACACTCAGTGACCTGACTTGTCCCATTTTCACAGGGCCACTGCTGAAAATGGGCAATGTAACCCAGTCAGACTTTCCTGGTAAATAAAAGCAAGCAACCAAATAAAGAAAGATTGACAACATTTCTAGCTCACTACCCCCTTGTATGAGTAATAGCCTCAACAAGCGTTAATAACATGGTTCAGTTATTCAATGTTTACTGTGAGGATGTGACACAAAAGTACCCCATCTAACAATATCTGTCTGTAAAAGGACATCTAGGCCACAAGGTGTTGGTGCTGAGTCTAGATCATCTGTACATAAAGAGGCAGTTACAGCAAGGATGTTTCAGTTCAGAATGCTAACAGGTAAGGTGAACATAACAGATCCAATAATGTGAGTCTCATGGTATTCAAGTTGACATTTTGTCCAATTAACTCTGAAGACCATTCCCTCCAAATGCAGCTAAAGAACAAAAAGGAAATATCCTTCTCAAAAACATGTGTCTTGTAGTTGTTAAGGAGAAGATTTTGCCTCAATGTGTAAACACTATGAGAAACTCAACCATGATTAGTTCTGTAACTATTCTACTGCTCATACTAGAAAAGAAATGTATTAGGTTCCATATGGTTATGAAAATAATGATCCCCAGTTAGAAACCATGCTAACTTCTGGGGCAGCTGTCATGGGCCAGCACATCAACAGCAGGGTTAGCAACATTGCAGCATTCACTTTTACAAGCAAAACTGAAGCAGCCGTAGCTTTTAATTTCTCTGCACAGTAATGTGAATGACCATAATATGTACTTCTAGACAAAGGACAGCAGAATTCACTTTTGTCAACTGATAATTTATCCACCTATGAAATGTGAAAGAATGTATAACACAGTCTTCTTTTTCAGTACTGTATTGCTTGCTTTTTAAATTCAATTTAGCATAACTATTTTCTAAAGACTCTGCAGACAGACAGAAATACTATACATGTATAAAAAGACAAGAAAGTAAAACAGTAAACTACATTGTTTTTACCCCCCCCCCCCCTCCATGTGGTGGGATGGGTGTTAACATTTTGAAATGGGGCTGCAGGCAACAGTTTCTCCAGACAGATCCATGCAAGTATTATGTCTATCCATTTGATAGCATCTATTCAAATACTACAAATGAGCTCTGAAGCAGCAGACAGACGAAAATAAAACATGTAGCTCGCTTGACATTTGACTAAGTGCAGGTGGACTAATGGATTTCACGTCCTTGAAGATGGTAAGGACTCCATTAAATAACATTCTTTCACTAAATCAATTTTCAAGGACTAGACATGCTTCATCTAACCGGCAAGCATCGTCTCTTAAATTCGTAACTTAGAACATTAAATTAAAAAGACTTTTTGTGATAAACACTTGGCTGCATGGTCAAACTATATGATATGGTCTTGCTTTTAAAACCACTTAAGTCTATAAAGTAGTACAACATGTAAGGGTGTTCTAGTTTTAAATGTAGCACAAGTGGTACAGCATTTATGCTGTGACTATACACAGAGTAACGCAATCTGCATGAGCAACACATATTAACCTGTATATGCAATTTAAAGTGCACACGCCTAATTTTTTTTAATCAGTTCTAACTATTTTATTTTGCTAATTAGATAGACCTCTAACAGCTATCGGGATGGTACAAAATGGTATTCTAATTACTACACTCAAAGCACTTTTCATTGAATTTCAGCTTCTCACTACTAATCAGAAAAGACTTGCCATCTAGATTTAAACACCACAGACATGCATGAATAATTGTTTCCTTTTTCTGATGTCTGTACTGTGCTTTAGCACAGCACTCTGGGGAAATGTAACTGCTAATCATGGGATTAAAATGGTAAAAGCAGACATGAACTGTAAAAGGTTGATTGTCAACAAATACATTAGACCTTTAAAGGACATCCTGAAGAGATTTACTGGTGAGACCAGTTACGACATAAGTTCACTGCACAGATTCTTCATAAAAGGCGTTACCAGATAGCAGTATGCACTGTACTTTCACTTTCTCTAAGCTCTCACTCAGCCTTCAGTTTGATCATCTTCTGTTCATAAAGACATTGTGATCTTTGTCTAACCAATGCTTCACCACTCCTTTTTCCTTTGTCTCAAGGCCGAAAATCTCCAACTATGCAAGTTCTGTACCAGTAATGTATTAGATGAAATTCAGCTCCTCTGGCAATTCAGTGTGGCTCTCATCTCCTAAGCATCATTCCCATTTGTCTTTGACAATGTACCAGCAAGGCTAACCCTGTTATCACTTTTTATCCGTGTTATTCTCATAATTTTCAAACAACGTGCAGTACAAGTCCATATGATACCATTTACTCAAACTAGCCTGTTTTTAAAGCTGAGGCACAATCTGAGTCACCACAGAACAATATGAACAGCAGTGTGCTACAGAATGTGTCTGTGGATTTGTACCTGTCTTTGGTAGCCAGATAGGTCTGCTTGACACAAGAGATAGCTTCAGGTCATTTAAAATCCTTTCTAGATACAGTCAGAGGAGATAAACATTACTCATACATAAAATGTTTACTGAAGGAGAGATTTATTTTAGTTACTTATCCTTTGTTGATCATGCTAGCCCTAGTAGGCTTAGTAGCCTCTTTTCTGGGGAGACCCAAGGTGATACTAAAAATACTAGGGGAAATCTGGCCAGGACACTGGGAAACTTTCCCTACTTTTTTGATAGGTGCCATGGGATCTTTTAAATCCACCTGAGCTACCACCAACTCAAGCAGATGGGTCCTTGGTTTAACTTCTCATCCAAAAGATGTCACACTCAGGAGTGCAGCACCCCCCCCTTATGCTGTACTGCAGCATCAGTAATCGAACTACCGGGTGCGGGAAAAGAACCCTCAGCCTTCTGCACCAAAGTCGAATATGCTACCCATTATACCACTGATATATGTATTAATATTTTGCTTTAATTAAACTGTTTGGAGACCTGAAATACTGTGGGCTGGAAGCTTTAGTGTCTGATTCCTCTTGTGGCTTATTATAGCTCTTATTTTTCTCCAACCCTTTGCCTATTTTGGTTTTAAAAAAGACAGTGTCTCTGGTTTCTGCCCCTTTATGGTAATCACACTACCAAAGTTCCTTCCTCTCCTTTTCATTGCTACTGTTAGATGTGTAAGCCATTTAAGTACATCTGTGTCCCACTGTTTTCCATAAGTCTATAATACTGAGTGCCCACCCAGCAAAATTGTACTGTTCTTTTTTTAAACAAGAAACATCTTTATTAAGTTATCACTTAGGACATAGCAATCCAACATTTATATAAAAGAAAATAAATCGCAGACATATTTCAATTGCAAACATTCTATATCACTTAAAATCTATCCAGTCATTATCAGTCAAACATTACAAAGATCATTCAGTTCCTGCCTTCCCTTAAACCTCATTCCTCCTCCAAAACATTATTCTGCATGTATTGTTCCCACAATTCCCATTTTTTTCTATCTAATTTGCTCTTCCCTTTTCTAAAGATCCCACTCCCAATTGTTTTATCTGTTACTATATTCACTGCTTCTAGTAGTTAGTTTAGACTTCGATTTCCATTTTCTACTAATTGCATTTTTGCCAACCACCACAATTAAACTCACCAAGGCCTTGCTATGTCAAGGCAATTCTGGTTCTGTATCACTGCTAAAAAAAAAATAATTTCCTTAGTTACACTTTGCTCACCCAATATTTCTGATAGAGTAGTTTGCAAGGAATTTCTGAAGTCTGCCAGCACATTACACTCCCAAAAATATGCTTCCAATTACCTCTTTCTTCTCCATCACACCTCTACAATTTGCAATCTACTTGACGAAAAATTCTTTTTTTTGCTTGGGGTATAAAATACCTATACAAACACTTCTATGCAAAGATCCTAAATCTTCTAGACTTCTAGTTGAAAATTTCTGAGACACACATATAACCCCCATTGTTAATTTGTGAATTGCTTATCCACACTCTCTTCCCAACCATTTCTAACTTCCTCTGACTGATTCCTATACTTGTGCAATATTTTATATGCCCTACTAATTATCCCCTTTTAACAGGGGCCTCTGTTATAGATTCTACTAAAAATGCTACAAGTGCTGGTCTTTCACTTAGGATCCCTCTATTTCTTTATCTTTGCCTGTAGTCTGATATCAGTCCTTGATAGGGAAGGCAATCTCTACCTTGTAGCCCAAATGAGTTCTTGGCCTTTTCCCATTCTACTTTTATTTGCTCCCAATACCTTGGGGTTCCTTTGCTAGTTTTCTCCAGTAAATTACATCCCCCTCTTGCCTATTCTCTGTACCCCTAATTGCAATCATACTTATCAGCAGAATCTCCTTTCTCAATAACCATGTTGGCTTGGTTCTTAGAATAAATTCTGGTACTTTATGACTATAGTATTCAGTAGGGTTATTGTTATTCTCTTAGTGATATGCATCCAAAATACCAGTCTCTCCTTGTTTCCTGAACTCCCCCCTGTTTCATCATCATCCCTTTCCACTTTAATTATAGCTTTCTGCTAGTGCTATGTATAGCATTCTTAACTGTGTAGCTCTTAAACACCCCTTCAAGTCAGGTAAACCCAAACTACTTTGTTCTACTGGAAGGATCAGCTTTATCCCACTTGACTCTTGCCCTCCCAGATAAAATTTCAACTCTTAATTGCTATCCACAACTTCTCCTCTGGTTGATAACATATGCCTGATCAGTGCATAAAACTAAAGGGACTAAAAACATTTTCATTGCTTATCTTGCTATCTATATCCGTAAATCAGAGCTTTCAATTTCTCAGTTTTGTATTATCTTTTGTTTAGTCTCTTCCACATAACCTTGCTTCTGTAACAAAATCCTTTTTAATCCATACTCCCAAGTACTTCATTTTATCGTGTCCTCATATTTATATATGGGTATTGCTGAAACAATTCCTGGGAAGATATAAAGTTTACAGCAACTGCCTTTGTTTTATCTTCATTAATTTTGTATCCCAAAAAGACCTGAAACTGTCTCTGAATGTTCCACCATACCGAAATGTCACTTTCTGGTTTTATCAGGTATAAAATAATATAATCTGCAAGTAAAACCAACTTTTCTTTACTACCATATCAATTATATCCTTGAATGTCTAAGTCTCTTATTTGCTTTGCTAAACAAAATGCAAACAGCAAAGCAAAAAGGACACCCTTGCCTGGTTCCTCAGCTCAAACAAAACTTATTAAAAAGGAACCTCCCCATACATATACTTTAATTTTCACCTCTGAGCCATCATACAGCCTCCTAATCAATATTATAATTTTATCAGGGAATGCAAATGCTTCCATTGCCCTACTCATAAAATCCCAGCACTGTCAAATGCCTTCTCTGCATGAAGACCCACCAACAATAATGGTATTTTCTTACATTCTGCTTCCCTCTAGATCATCACTATTCTACTAATACTGTCAAATGTTTGCCTGCCCTCCTTAAACCACACTGATCCATAGCTATCAATTCTAGCATCACATTTGCCATTATTTTAGCCATTACATTCAAACACTTTATAATCATGGTTTAAAATCAAAATAGGCCTATATGAAGCTGGATCTGATGGGTCTTTACCATCTTTAAGTATTACAACCACCACTGCCTTCTTCTAGGATGTTGGTGCTGCTCCTTTTATTCCAGATCTTTTATCACTTTATCTGCTAGCTTCCAGACTTCCACAGGAATACCATCTATTCCTGGGAACTTTCCTGTAGATTGGTTGTATATTCTTATCTCATCTCCTCCTATCTAAGTGTTAGTAACTGAGCCTTATCTACCTCTAACCTTAGCATATTTAACTCTTCCATAAATATTTCCATTTGTAGTTTTCTTAATTTCCACATTGCTTTATACAGGTTTTCATAAAATTTCCAAAAAATTTCTAGTACCTCTACAAGATCTCAGGTTATTTTCTTGTTACAGGACCTAGAAGCTTGGCAACAACCCTTTTTATTTTCTGTTGCCTGAGCAGTTGCGCTAAAAGCTTTTGTACTCTGGAGTTATTATCAAAAAACAGTTGCTTAACAGCAATCTTTTTAAACCCATGCATATTATCAAGGTAGTCCCTTATTTTCTCTTTAGCACACTGCTTGCACTTTATCCTGTGAGATTCCCCCTATTCTGCAATACTTCAACTTTTGTCAGTCCCTCTACATAATGCTTGTTACTTCTTAACTATCTCTCTTTTTCTTTTATTTTCATCCTATTTTTAAACTCCACTTTAAT
Source organism: Protopterus annectens (assembly GCF_019279795.1). Taxonomy (NCBI): domain Eukaryota; kingdom Metazoa; phylum Chordata; order Ceratodontiformes; family Protopteridae; genus Protopterus; species Protopterus annectens. The sequence goes on along the minus strand of NC_056729.1, from coordinate 1,985,761,746 downwards.
TTTATCCCATTCCCTATCTATATTTAAGCAATTATTTCTGCTGAGAAGCTTATTTCTCCGCAAATTTTCTTAAACTCCACTGTAGCAGTTTTTGGTGGAATATAAATACATGCCATCATAATTCTCCTCCCTTGCCTGTAGCCCCTTAGTACTACAAATCTACCATTACCAACCCATCTCTTACATTAATTCCAAGAGGAAGTACAATATTAACAGAAGAATTCCCCCTTTTCTTTGTCCCAGGTATTCTGCTGAATAACCACTCTGAAATTCTTTCTTTATCAAATTCACATGTACAGTTCTTTCCAAATCTGTCTCCTGCCGCATAATTAATGTGGAAAGTGTCATGAGGATAAGAAGTTTTATTCCCACCTGTTATGTGTAACAGTTTATTTTAAAATGTCTAGTTTCAGCTTCTGTTTTAGATGTATACACTAATGTTTGGCAGTTTGATCTTTTATACAGTTGTTTCTTGTTAAATCCATTTGAACCTATGTCACATTTTACACGATTTTTATTTTAATGAACACTCCCCCAAAAAACAACCCCAGAACCTATTAACTTAATACTAACATACAAGACTATGTCTGTTTTCAAATAATAAAGTTTAACTCTCCTAAAAGGAACAATTGTCCCAGACTGACAGTGACTGACACTCAGAAGCTTAAATTAACCTATAATGAAGGTTACCCAGGATAAGATGCACAGTACAGGTAGACCCCATGCTTCTACTTCAAATAAGTGATGTCTGCTTTTGTCTTATCCTTATTCTTCTCACAGATGCAGAAAACACCATAGATGCTTTCAGAAAACATGATCTTCTAGCCATTGAAAGAAAGTATTCAGTTTTTATTGTCCCTTATTAGACTGTCTCCATAAAAACCTAAGAATCAGATACACAGCTTCCCTCCACCACAAACCTTCTACATTGCTCTGTGAACAATTATGTGCTAGAGGAAACTTTTCATTATCTTCGTATTTTTTTTCTTCCCCTTAAAACTTGTTATTAAGTTAAGCCACTGATCTTAATCTAGTCATTCCCCCATGCAAAAATAAAAAAAAAACGAACACCATTTTTTCTTATATCTTGCTTTTTTGTTCAGACTTACCTTTACTTTTTTTTACATTGCAGTGCCTACATATCATAACAGTGAACAAGAAAGACAGACCTAGGGGCACCTGTCTACTTTAGAATCTGTATTACACGCACATTTAAATGAAAAAGCTTTACTTTACGGGATGCAGTTATGTGTCATATATTATAAAGATACTGTTAACAATAACAGTTTGTTTTACTTAAAATGAACTCTTTCCCTCCTCTTCCAATCTCCTAAATGTTCCTCCAAACATTAATGACATGAAGTAAGGCATATGCTTTGGAGTCCACAATATTTTCAGGTTTTCTTGTTCTGTCACATTTCACAAATGTAATTAATGCTTTGTAGTCCCACATTTATTCATCAGTTTCAGAGCTGCTGTTTTTTTTCCAGTTGATCTCCATCTTTCAGATTCAGTCTCTGGTTCATTTCCAACGTACTCCTGGTTCTTCTAGTCAACTACTGTGCTTTTTTCTGTCTCTGAAGCATTTCTCCTTTGGAGCACCGGAAAAGGTTTCACTGGCATAGTCGTTCTATGGGTTTTATGATCAGAAAAATAAGAAGCAGAATCCTCTTCTGTTTGATAGCTAACTTTTTGTTGGACAAACTTTTGGTATTTCTTATTTAATGACTCTGACCCCTCCAGGAATAAATTCTAAAAATAGCTGGATACAGCAACTTGAATCTCACACCAGCTTCTTGATATTGACTGAGTGCTGGAATACATTTACTCATCTTCTGCCTGGTGTACAGTGAGTAATCATTTTCCGCAAACATTCTGTTACCCACTTTTAGTACTTTGCCCTTCTGCCACAGTTTTGTCAGAATCAACTCCTTCTGCAGGTAGGATTGCATGGTCTGGGTTGCTTTCTCATGACCAGAGTTGGAGCATACACATGATGTGTCTATTCAATTAACAACTCCTGCTGTGGAACACCAGTCCAGTTGCTTATTTGTGCTTTCATACAATTAATAGTCTGTTCCTTCCAGTTTTCTCTCATACAGCAGAAAACCTCAGGTTTTCCCTATGTGCTCTGTCCTCTAATTAGACCATTTTTTTGAAACATCTCCTCTTCAGCATCCTAATACTCAGCCAGCATTTTCTTCATTTCAACCTCTAATTTTTGCAGTTTTAACAGCTTATCAGAATATCTGTTTAAAGCTTCTTTCATTTTTTTCAGCCTTTTTGTGCCAGATTTTCTTTCAAGTTCTCTGAATTTCATTTACTGGCATCCAGGCAGTGTACTTACTAGCCAGTTACTGAAATTTACCTAAAAAGTCAGCTTCACTGGCTCTCTTTTCTGAGTTGCTGTATTCAAACTGGAAGAGTTGAAATTAAGCTATTACTCAGTGTGCAGCCATCTTGGAAGCCCCAAACCGGTACTGCTCTTGAGTTAACCTCTCTTACATACATTATCTCAGGAAACTCCTACTAGTCTCAGCTCATCTGCTAACACTGCATAGAAGTGGATGGTACAACCACTTAGACTGTTAAAAGTTCAAGTTACCTTTCATCTTCTCTTCATGCCTACAGAGTGCACAATCACCATCTTGAAGATTTAATCTTCTCTATATTTCTTTTAAAATCTGTTCATCCTATATAGTACATAGACCGTTCGACAAATTCACTTTTCTGCACTGTGGCCATCTTCTATAAGGGACTGTTTGTTGGTTAATATATTTGTTCTGTTATGTCTGCATTTTGGGCTTACTCTTGTGTGATGTTACATTAAGAAACATTACGTTTGCACTGTATTGGCAGTAGAGGATAAGCTGGTTTGTCCAGAGCTTGGGAACCACAAGAGGCAAGCTTCAGGTTTGCTGCTTTGTGATTGACCTGTTGGCTATTTAGTCTGCTCAGTCAGATTTCCTCTTGTTTCAAATACATAGAGCTTACAAATGCTTGGCTTCAGTACCATCCTAGCATAGATAAGTTCTATTGATTTATATTTTGCATTTTGCTTAGGTATTTAAGTGTGCTGCTGTTTTACTGATGGATTACTAAATGTAGTTGTAATTAATCATTGTAAAATGCCATTGTATTTCACTGTTCTTAGCTCATGGTTTTCTGCACTGATGACATCTTCTTTAAGGAAATGTCTTTTGAATAATATGTTGTTTGTTCTGCAGTTTCAGCACTTTGAGCTCACTCTTGTGTGATTTCCCATTGAGAAAAGTTAGGTCTGCACTCTAGTAGCAGGAGAGGGTAGCCTGCTCTGTTCTGAGTTTGGGAATCATAGAGAAAAACTTAAATTCAAGTGTGTTTTTATGACTATCCAGAAGGCCATTTTGTCTGCTTAGTTTTTCTGCCTATATGGAGTCATGGCATTTGAGCAACACTGCTCATCACACAGAGAAGGTTAGCGGTGTCATATACAGATGCAAGTGCTCAAAATCTCAGTTTTCTATAAAACATACCCCTACAAATTCCTGAGTATGTAGTTGCTCAATGAGCACCAGGTTTGCTTGAAGAGGGGCACTGTTTCATGAGATTAGACTGAGAGTGAACTTCATAATTCAATTAGCATACAAGCACATCTGTTCTCCCTCACAATGGTTACACAAAGAGGAGCACCCGGTCCTTTGGTATCACCCCCCCCCCATAGCCCACTACACAAATACCTGAAAAGTACAGTTTTGTACCTACCATAAATGTAGATGTCCGAGAGGTATGCATCTGCAGTCCTAACAAATGGGTTGTCCTGGCCTCAGGCAGCCCTTCGGTCGGCCGGATTCCAAAGTCTGGGTCTGGCCTCGCACTTCACCCAACGTCATAGCTGCAGTTCTTCGGGTATAAAGGCATCAGCCGACGCCATTTTCCTCAGTGTTTCTTGCCCCAGATGCCAGATGCCCTCTAGGAAGGCTAAATTTGGATAAATGCAAATGTTTCCAAACAACAGAGAGCAAATAGAAATAAACATGTATATACATATATACAAACAAATACACCATAATAGATTCCCCCAGCTAGCTACAAGATGGGCAAATACCCTAGGAGTACCACAGAGGGGAAGGAGGGTGGGTAATCCTGACTGCAGATGCATACCTCTCGGACATCTACATTTATGGTAGGTACAAAACTGTACTATGTCCTTCAAGGATGCATCTGCAGTCCTAACAAATGGGTAGAATACCATAGCCAAACTGGGGGAGGAGGCACTAACAAGATTATGGTGTAGTTAAGATCCCTTGCAAAACAGCAGTGGCAAAACCTGCTCGGGATCTGGAGTATAAGGGTAGATTATAATGCTTGGCAAATGTATGCACGGAGCTCCAAGTAGCAGCCTCTAAAATGTCTTTTGTAGCCACTCCTCGTAAAAAAGCTGTAGTAGTGGCTGTAGCCCTTGTGGAGTGAGGTCTGATATTTTCTGGAGCTGTCTTTCCATGATAAGAATAACAAAATCTAATGCAATTTCCTATCCATTTTGAGATTGTCTGTTTTGAAATTGCTTTTCCTTCCTTTCCTGTGGCATATGCTACCAGAAGCTGGTCAGTTTTTCTATTGTTCTTGGTTCTGTCCAGGTAGTAGCGCAATTGCCTATGCACATCCAAGGTATGCAGCAGTCTTTCTCCCCTGTTCTGTGGATTGGGGAAGAATGTAGGTAGGTGGATTGCTTGGTTTAAAGATACCCTGGAGACCACCTTTGGCATAAAGGTAGGATTAGTTCTCATGGACACTCTATCCTGATGGAAGATAAGGAAGGGTTGTACTGCCATTAATGCCTGTAATTCAGAAACCCTTCTTGCTGAAGTGATTGCAAGCAGGAAAGCAGTCTTCCATGATAAGTACTGTAATTCTGCTGTTGCTGCTGGTTCAAAAGGGGGAAGTGTCAACTTTTCTAGCACAAATTTCAAGTCCCATGTAGGCAATGGTGGCTTCCTTGGTGGCTTTACATTTTTAATTCCTCTCAGAAACTGCCTGAGTAGAGGATGAGAGAAGACTGGAGGATCCATGTTGTATTCTGCTGATATAGCTGACGCATGTATCTTAATGGAAGAGTAAGACAGGCCATTGTGGAGAAGCTCTGCTAAGTATTCCAAGATGTTAGCTATGTTTACCAGTGCTACATTTTGCCCTTTTGCTGCACTCCAAATGAGGTATCTTTTCCATTTCGCTGAGTAAGTTTTTCTTGTTGAGGGTCTGCGAGCTTCCAAGATAATGTCTTTAACCCTTTGAGATAAATCTGGGTTATTTTGTGTTATGCAATGTTCCAAGCAGCTAGCTGCAGTGTTTTCAGGTTTGGATGCAGGGTTTTGAAGTTGTCCTGTGTCAGCAGTAAAGGAACCAGGGGTAGAGGCCATGCGAGTTCCCGAGACATACTCCTCAGTAGTGGGTACCAATGCTGCCTCGGCCAGTCTGGAGCTATCAGGATGATCCTTGGGTGTTCTTCTTTGATCTTCAATAGCACCTTGTGCATCAAAGGAAGAGGTGGGAATGCATATGCTGTCAGGTTTTCCCAACTGAAAGATAGGGAGTCCACCTTCCAAGCAAATGGGTGGTATGTCCTTGTGCAGAATTTTTTCAATTGGTGATTGTGTGGGGATGCGAATAAGTCTATTTCTGGTAGTCCCCATTTCCTTGTGATGGATTTAAAGATGTCTGGATGCAGCATCCATTCGTGGGCAACCGTGGTAGTTCTGCTTAAGATGTCTGCTAGTGTATTTTCTTTTCCTGGCACAAATATTGCCTTGAGCTGTATGTTGAGGGTTAGGGCCACATTCCAGAGATCCATTGCCATCCGGCATAGAGGATAAGAATGTGTGCCTCCCTGTTTGTTGATGTACCACATAACTGTGGTGTTGTCCGTCCTTATCAGCAATTGACCCTGTTGGAGAAACGGTCTGAATGCCTGAATTGCCAGTTTTACTGCCAGCATCTCTTTTTGGTTTATGTGTAGGTTTAGGTGGTCTTGAGTCCATAAGCCTTGTATGCACTTGTCCAGCATGTGTGCCCCCCAACCGAGGTCTGAGGCGTCTGTGGTGATAGTCTGGCTTGGTTGAGGGCTGTGGAAGGGCAGTCCTTTGTTCAATTGACAGGCCTGAGCCCACCATCGGAATTCTTGCTTCAGGCAAGGAATTATTGGAATTTGGGTTTCTAGGCTGTGCTTGTGCTGAAACCATAAATCCCTTAGGTACCATTGCAACTTCCTCATATGCAGTCTGGCATTTGGGATCAATATTATGCAGGATGCCATGTAACCCAGGGCTTGCAGGACTTTCCTTGCTGTAAGCTGGTTCTGAGTTGTTAATGCCATGAAGTAGAGTGGAAGATGCTTCTGTTTTTCTGCTGTGAGAGATGCCATTTGATTTGATGTGTCTAGTTCTGCACCCAAGAAAGTTATCCTTTGGGATGGTAACAGCCTTGACTTTTTTGTATTGACTGTGTATCCCAAGGCTTGCAGTAGATTTATGACCCTTTTCAAATCTTTTGTTAATTTGTTTTTGTTGTCCGCTTGTAACAGGCAGTCGTCCAGGTAAGGGTAAATTTGAATTCCCTGAAGCCTGCAATGAGCAATTACTGATGCCAGGCATTTCGTGAATACTCTGGGCGCAGTAGATAAGCCAAAAGGCAATGCTGAGAATTGATAATGCTCTGATCCTGCAAGAAATCTGAGGTATCTTCTGCAATTTGGTCGTATGGGGACGTGCAGGTATGCCTCCTTGAGATCTAGAGTTACCATCCAAGACTCCTTGCCCAGCATGGGAAGAAGCTGCTGTAGAGTCAGCATTTTGAATTTTGGGACAATGAGATATGTGTTCAGAGCGGACAGGTCGAGAATAGGTCTCCATTGATTTTCCTTTCTTGGCACCAGGAAAAGTCTGGAGTAAAATCCTTGCCCTTGTTCCATAGATGGTACCTTTTCTATAAGCTCTCATCCTTTTTAAGTTGTCTATTTGCTCTAGAGCGTTTGCCTTCTGATTTGGAGGTAGGTTTGGCATTCCTCTCTTCCTTGGTAGAGTATGGAAGTGAAACCTGTAACCTTTGTCTATTGTCTGTAAAATCCATTTGTCGCCTGTAATGCAATGCCAGTTTACTGAAAATAAGGCTAGCTTTCCGCCTAAGGGTGCTTCTAGTTGTTCCCTGGTAGGCGGCTTCAGAGCCAAGTCACTGTGATTGTCCTGTGGTAGTGGCTGGATCTGCAGCAGTACTTCGCTGGTTGTTAGGCTGCCACTGACGTCCCCTGTAGGCACCTCTGGATTGACCTCTGCCTCTTGTGCGCCTATTCCTGCCCCTCTGGGCTCTGTTGGTGTCTGGAAAGGACCAATTCTTGGAAGGCCAGTTCCTACTAAACCTTGGAGGCTGGACCTGTAAGAAATCCTTGACTGTCTGGACAGATTTTGCTTTCTCTTCCACCTTCTTCAGCACTTGCTGTGCAGGAGAGCCAAACAAATTGTGCTTATCCATGGGAGCATCTAGGAGCTTTGATTTCACATGGTCTGGTAAGGACTGCTCTTTTAACCATGCATGCCTTTTGATCACTGTACCAGTCATAGCTGATCTAAAGGAGGCCTCCAGTGCATCATAGCCGAATTTTAAGGAATGATTACTGACCTGCTGAATGTTATGTACCATTTCCTGAAGAGACTTTCGGTCTAAAGGTTCAGGCGAGGACAGTTTTTTAGATAACTGATCTAACAAATTCCTGACACTGAATCATGTGGAATTGACAGTTTAAGGCCCTAGCCGAAAGAGTAGCAGAAGTATAAACTTTTTTACACCATCTCTCCAAGGCCCTAGATTCCCTTTCAGAGGGGAGTGGGTTTTTGGCAGAGGTAGCTGCTACAGCCTTGGGTCCCTGTGAAATAGTTTCAGGATCTGCAAAAGGAGCCTTATACAAGTGATTATGTGTGTCCGGAACCCTGTAGTATCTGTCGGGCTTAGCAGGGGCCGGAGGGAGTGAATCAGGAGCAGTACAAGCATCATTAAATGCATCATCCACAACTGTAAGTACAGGAGGAATGGCTAAAGGCCTATGCTGTGGCAAATGCAAAAAAGTCCTAAGCCTTTTCCTAGAGTCTGAAAAATCCTGGCCCTGCCATTGAAATTGTTCCCTCATAGCATGCAAGGTTTCCCCAAAAGAAAATTCCTCAGGAGGAGAGGCAGAAGGAATGGAGTCTTCTGCATCAGAGTCCTCATATGGAGAATAAGGGCCCTCAGGAGGGTTTGTATTTTCTGATTCATCTGAGGAGTAATCAGTAGAGACTGGCTCAGGGGGCTCTGCTCTAGGCCTCTTCTCTGGAGGGGGGTGAGAGGCCCTGTCAGGGTGAGGCTGGGATCCCCTGATCAAAGAAATGAGATCCTCTGCTAGACTAAGCATTTGAGTACTAGAACTAGGCCTGTGAGAGGGGGCTTTAGTAGGCACGGCCTTGGAAGATTTAGCTGCTTTAGCCCTGGCAAAGGCCTTAATTGACATGGATGCAGGGGGCCTAGCAGCTCCACGTGCAGGAGTAGATACATCTAGGGGAATAGTATCTGATAAATCCTGAGAAACCGTAAGAGCAGGTGGAATTTCAGTAGCAGATTCAGCCATGCTGGAAGAGGCCTCGGTAGTAGGAGGCATGCTTTCGGCCGAAGGAAGAACCGCAGACTCGGTTTCAGCCGAAACCGAGACACTCGCGGTTGGCTTAACCGTGGTTTTGGCCGAAACCGCGGACCACGAGTGTCGGTCCTTTTCCTTACGCTTTTTAGCTAAATGTGAAGTTGGAGTCTCCGACGGCATGATATAAGCAAAAGCGAAGCCGAAAAACTCCTCTGCAAACTCCGATCGACGTCTAAGCGTCCGTCGGTTGAAGGAAGCACAGGCTAAACAAGCTGCTACGTCGTGGTCCGGGCCTAAACAAGGTAGGCAGTAAGAGTGGAAGTCTTTATGAGGTATTTGTTTCCCACAAGTTAAACAGTTATTCACTTTTTCTGACATCGGCTGAGGCAAGAAAGAGTCCCCAACGGGGTACTTAGCTTTTTAGAAGTCTTCGGTAGTAGCAATCTCTGGATCTGACCGACCGGCACTTGCGAACAGCTTCTGCTTCGGGCGCCACGCGGCAAGAAAGACTGAGGAAAATGGCGTCGGCTGATGCCTTTATACCCGAAGAACTGCAGCTATGACGTCGGGTGAAGTGCGACACCAGTCAAGGCCAGACCTAGACTTTGGAATCCGGCCGACCGAAGGGCTGCCTGAGGCCAGGACAACCCATTTGTTAGGACTGCAGATGCATCCTTGAAGGACATCCATGGATCTGCACTTTCCTACAGTCTCTGTAGCCGGATTGATAGCAATGGACATTCTGAGACAATGCAGAAATTGTGTTATGAAAACAATGAAAACAATCTTGCTGTAATACAGTTGCACTGCTTTTTGCCCGAGACTTCATGTAGCTCTTTCATAGAAATGATTATATTAATGGGAGTTACAGGGAGTTGTGGAGTCAAAATCCATCTCAAACACTGCAGTTTACAGCTATTCCAAAATAACAAGACAAAAAATCCAAGATTAGGAATTTCCATATTTGTACATTTTGTAGTTTAACTCAAATCATACTAACATAAGAAACTGACAAAAAGGCAGAAATTACAGTTTTTGGGACTCTAATTTGCCTCCTGTTCAAATGTAATGCAAAAAAAAAAAAAATACATCCACAGAAACACAAAAGCCAAATGCAGCTGGCTCTAAGACGACATATGAAATGTGCTTATGCACATGAACCAAGATTTTCTGCAACACAGCATCACCATATCATGCAACAGTCTAGCGTGGCATGTAAACACCAAAGTTGGCTAAATTTGCCACCCAGGACTACACCTTCTGGCAACCATTAACACTGGATACGGCATGCTATACTTCGACAATGGGGAAACAGTTCATGTGCAGACTGCGGGATCTCATTTGCAGGAAGTTAATGTCAAGGTTCAAACAAACTACTTCCGGTCTGCCTTTTGGGAAGACAAAAGTTACAATGTTGTGCATAAAAGTAAAACATATGCCAGAATGTCATAAAGCAGTGGTGGTGCATGTTGTGAAAGCAGTCAAGTACAACTCTGAAAAGCACCATTGTTATGATGACAGTAAGCAGGGCAGGGGATGATGGGATTCAGAACTGAGAGAAGGGGACGAAGAGAATCAAACCTGATAGCAGAGTGTATGAACGAAGGGCATCTGTGATGCTGCAGAAGATGATTCCACAATCAACAGAGAAGTCCGATTGACACATTATCTACACATTAACTAAAGTGTGCACCACGAAAAAAAGCATGGTCAGGAAACAAATACAGAATGGAGGTGTATAGTGATATGGTACAGTGACTACCACATTGGCAGCAACCCCTCCTTTTCCCCATTTTTGCATGGAATCTGGGTGTTACATCAACTAGTGGCCATCACTTGGAGCTAATGTTCACAATTAATGACAGAAGGAAAGTATAGTGCCAATAATGATTTCAGATAACCCAAGTGTGTGTATACATATGACACATACAGAGATATTTATGGCAAGTAAAATGCAAATACAGAAACTTCAATTTTCCAGTTCAGATAGTTTATTGCAAACATTAAAGACATCTTGGCATTAACAAAAACAGTCCCAAATTAATATAAACTTCTCAGCTTAAGCTGCTTACCACCTAAATGGCCTTCAAGAAACTTGCTTTTACCCCATACTGAAAGCTCCTTATATACGTCTGTGTGTATAAGCAAATACACACATAACTATTATTCCAAAATCTTGGAAGGTGTTGGAAATTGTAACTATCACTTACGTTACTGATATTTATTTATTTTATTTTCATTTGTTAACTGGGTAGTGTCCGACTGGGCAAGTAGCCCGTATTCAGTGGAGACCCAGGGAGAAAAGCTCCAGTGCAGTACTTAGATAACAGTCCAAGCTATTGAGAACAAGAATATTAAAATATGCAAATTTAACAAAATACATTATAAAGAAAAAATAAAATGTAATCATGTTTTAGTGTTAGGTTTCCTGATTCTACGTTTGCCCACCACAATCTGAGATGCATTATTTCAGGCACATACATTGCACCAGACAAGGTAACATTTAATATAATAATTTAATATATATAATATCTTTTCAAGTTGTTTCAGGTGGCTTATTCAAAGTTTAGAAATGTTTTCAATAATGGAAGGGATCAGTGGATGACGAGACATGGTCTTAACAATTAAATGGGCTGCAGAATATACTTTCCTGACTGTGACAGGCATACAATAGTAATAGTTTAAACTGTTGTGTCCTACTGTCCGTCGACTTTTAATAATGACTCTGATGCATTAGGACCTGACCATTTTTTTATATAATTTATGCCCTTTCAGCAGAGTCTCATGATACCACACTTACTAACAATAAAGGTGAGGTCACTGCTACTGTACCATTTTTTTCTGAGGATCATAATGGAAAACTTTGGCATCTTTTACTGAAGTAATTATGTTACCTAATTTACATTTACTGGCATATATGGTTATACACAGCCTACTGCCTTTTACATTTGAGAAGGCCAAAAAATATGTCAGACAGGTGACGCTGCACCAACAACCCTTTTCTGGATAGAGAATAATCCCCCCCACACTGACATGCTGATTTGTGTTGCTAACCAGTGTTTTAACTACTTAACTTTTAGTTATGTACTCACCATAACTTCAGATGTTTGGGATCCATCTCGCCTACATTCTGTACTGATGGGTTCGGAGCCGATCCCTCGGCTCTGACTCGGCACGCTTATGCTATAGAGCGAGGCCTCTTTTTGGCTGAGCTATCTTTATCCCAGGATGCACCACCACTAATCCCCCAGATCTTGTTTGTCCGCATTCATGCACACATGCACAGCTTGATTATATAACATTATTAGATGTTTCAAGATGAAACAACAGGATTCGGACCTTCTGATATCCTCTGATCTCCAAGGAAGGGGGAAGGAGGGTGGGTTATTAGAATGTAGAGATGGATCCCAAACATCTGAAGTTATGGTAAGTACATAACTAAAAGATGTTATGTGATCCTATCTCGCCTACATTCTGTACTGATGGGACAGCGTCCCTAGCACCTAAATCCCGGGTGGCTCATTGGAAAACACTCCTGAGCACTGTATAACCAAATGAAGCTCGTCCTCTAGATGCCACATCTAATTTGTAGTGGGAAATGAAGGTGTGCGGGGAAGACCATGTAGCCGCAGCACAAATGTCACTAATAGCAAGCTTAGAATGAAATGCTATAGAAGTAGCCATAGCCCTTGTAGAATGAGCCTTGACAGAGGTGGTAAGCTCTTTGTTAGAATAAAAATAAGCTTGAGTAATACAGTCCCTGATCCATTTGGCAACAGTGACCTTTGTGACAGCTTTGCCCAATTTGTTATCTGCAAAGGATACAAACAACTGATCTGTTTTCCTTGTTTGTTTGGTCCTGTCTAAATAAAACGTAACTGTCTGTGGACATCTAGTGTGTGGAATATGAACTCCGCTTTGTTAGAGTATTTTGGGAAAAAAACTGGAAGCTCTAACGATTGTTGTAAGCAGAAACTAGAACAAATTTTAGGGACAAAGGAAGGATTTGGCCTGAGGGATACTCTATCTTTGTGAAAAACCAAGTACAGGGGTTTCACAGACAAAGCTTGAAGCTCTGAAACTCTTCTGGCAGAAGTAATCGCCACCAGAAAGGCTGTCTTCCATGATAGGAATTTTATATCACATGTAGCTGCCGGTTCAAAGGGGTAAGAAGTCAAGGCGCGTAACACTATATCGAGATCCCATGGAGGTGCAGGATGAGAAATCGGAGGTCTTAATAGAGCAGCACCTTTCAAGAAGGTTTTACACAATCTGTTGCTCATTAAAGGTGGGTCTATGGATTCATGAAAATTAGAGATTGCTGCCAATTGTACCTTGATGGTAGAAACTGAAGGGCCTTGATTGAAAAGAGAAGTCAAAAATTTTAATACCTCTGCTACGGGAATAGAAATGGGGTCCAGGCCCCGGAGTTGAGCCCAAATAGCAAATCTTTTCCATTTGCTAGAATACAGTTTCTTTGTAGTCGACTTATGGGCCGAAGATAATATGTGTACAACATCTGGATCCAATGTATGACTCCTGACTATCGTCGGAAGAGGAGGAGCCAAGCCGTCAATTTTAAGGTGTGTAGGGACTGGTGGAATAGTCCCGACTGGTGAACAAGTAGGTCTGGGATCTGATCCAGGAACCATGGACCTTCCACAGCATGTCTCCGAAGATAGGGGAACCACACTTGACGAGGCCAGTAAGGAGCAATTAAGATCATTTTGCTCCCCAAGAGAGATGCCTTTTGAATCACTCTGGGAAGGACAGGAACTGGAGGGAAGGCATAAAGCAAGCCGGTGGGCCAAGGATGGACTAATGCGTCCATGGGGCTCTTCCCCGGAGCCGGGGTTAGGGAGAAGAACTCTTTGCACTTTGCATTCAGAGGAGTCGCGAAGAGATCGCAACACGGAACTCCCCATTTGCTGAAAATCTGACTTGCCACTGTAATATTCAGTGACCATTCGTGAGGAGAGAGGATGGTTTTGCTCAATCTGTCGGCTATCACATTGGACTTGCCCTGTATGCGAGTAGCCACTAGGAAGCGTTTGGTCGAGACTGCCCATTCCCAAACTCTCATAGCTTCCCTGCAAAGAGGATATGATCTGGTCCCTCCCTGTTTGTTCAGGTACCAGACAACTGACATGTTGTCTGAGTGAACAGCAATTACGCCCTGAGAGAGATAATCGTGAAGGGCTTGAAGGGACAGAAGCACTGCCCTCATTTCTAAGACGTTGATATGAAGCAAAGTCTCTTCCGAGTGCCATTTGTCTTGGACTGACCTGCCCAGGGAATGCCCCCCCCCCACCCAGTCTGGGAGGCGTCCGTGGTCAAAATGGCTGCCGGAGGGGGGTAGAACAAAGGGTCGTCCCTGATCCAAGTTGGAGGGCACTAGCCACCAGCGAAGGTCCCGTTTGCAAGATTCCGTGATCCATATGAGGTGACTGAGAGGGAGTTCCTGGAAGGACCACTGAGCTGAAAGAAGCCACTGAAGAATTCTCATGTGCAACCTTGCCAGGGGAACTAGAAGAACCGTGGCGGACATGGATCCTAATAGCTGCAGGACCATTCTGGCTGGGGCTTTGGATCTGGGAAGTAAGGCTCGAACTTGAGCCTGTATGGTTAGTATCCTGTCTGTAGGTAGATAGACCCGCATTTGGTTTGAGTCTATCTCTACCCCTATGAATCTTATGCGTTGAGATGGCAGCAACACAGACTTTAGCCAATTGAAGGGGATTCCAAGGGAATTGCCCAGTGATATAGTGGCTTGTAGGCTCCGCAATAGTAGATGCTTGGAGGTGGCAGTTAGGAGCCAGTCGTCTAGATACGGAAACACCTGGAATCCTAGACTTCTCAGGTGAGCAGTCACGACCGCCAAACATTTGGTGAACACCCTGGGGGCTGTGGTGAGACCAAAGGGCAGCGCACGGAACTGAAAATGACTGCCTCCTAGGCTGAAGCGCAGATGTCTCCTGGATGCTTGATGTATCATGATATGGTAATAAGCGTCCTTGAGATCTACGGAGCACATCCAAACACCCTTCTCCAGCAATGGGAGAATGGTTTGTAGGGTGACCATTCGGAACTTGGACTTTCTGACTGAACGGTTTAGGATGCTGAGGTCCAAGATGGGCCTCAAGTCCCCGGTCTTTTTTGGCACCAAAAAGAATCTTGAGTAAGTCCCTAATCCGATCTGGTCTGGGGACCGTGGATGACTCCTTTTTGCAGCAGCTTTGAAACTTCTGAGGCTGCGATATCCCGTTGACTGGGTGGCGGGTCCGGGATTTTTCTGGGCTGAGGGGGGGGGGGTGAGAGAATGGGATGGAGTAACCTCCGGCTATAATCCGAAGCACCCATCGGTCCTGAGTGATACCTTCCCAGGCCTTTAGGTGCTTCGAGAAAAGACCCCCGACTGGCTCCGGAGCTGCACAGCCGGGCAATCCCTCAGGGACTATGGAAGGCTGAAGAGCCACGAAAGGACTCGCGGTCTCCAGTGTTGCGAGGGCCTCTGCCGCCTCTGGGACGGCGTCTTCCGGAAGAATTTCCCCCTCCTCTGCCTCTAGAAGGGGAATCCTCCTGCTGAGAGGGGTAAGGCTTCTGAGATCTACGGAACCACATTTTCCCTCCTCTTTTAACCTTTGGATAAGGCCGAAAGGGAGTGGAAAATCGTGCCCCTACGGCAGTCAGAGTCTTACCCTCCTGTTCACAGTGGGTTAGTGTGTCCTTTACCTTGGGTCCAAACAGGGAGGACCCATCGAAGGGGGCATAGGCAAAGGAAGACTTAAAGGCCTCCGCGAAATGACACAGGCGGAGCCAGGCTTGTCTCCGTAGAGCAATGCCTGTACTGCCGCTTACCGCCTTCGGCCGCATAAGAAATGAGCCTCATGGACGAGTTCGAAATGGATGACATTGTAGCCAGCTGAGAGCCAACCATCTGGGCCAGCTCCTCAGGCAGGTTACCCAAGAGGGTATCGGATAGCTCCTTAATCAGATCCCTCTGAAATCTGGTAAAGTGCGTAAGGTAGTTCAAGGACCTCAGTGTAAAGGCCGCTGAACTGAGGGTGCGCTTTCCGTACCGATCCATGCTCCTAGACTCCTTATTAGGAGGATGGACGGCGAAGCCTCTGCTACATCTTGCTGGGTAGCAGATGCCACCACCAAAGCATCTACAGCCACACCTTTAGTTAGAAACTCTTTTTCAGGGGGCGCCGAAAGGAACTTATTCGGACGAGCAGGCACCGGTTCCACAGAGTCTGGGTGTTCCCACGCCCTTCGACAGATCAAATCCAAGAGCTCATCGAAGGGCGGAGACACCCAGGAGGCGGAGGGCTGAGCCCCGAAGGCCTTCAGGAACACCGACTCATCAGCAGATGGAGGTTTGGACTGCCAGCCTCCTCGTTGTTTTAGGGCTTCAAGGATGTCTGCAAAGGAGACATCATCCGAGGACGACTTAGGGGACCCCTCTGCATCATCGAGATCAGGGTCGGATGTTAGAGACTCATCAGGGGAGTCAACGTGCTTCCTCTTGCACGATCTCTTCCTGGGGGGTTCTTCCTAAAAGGCTTCAGAAGGACCTCCAGGAGGGGGAGAAACCCCAGCGGGGGTAACCTGAGGCCCCGGGGTTCCGCTGTCTAAGGACAGGGGGACTGCCAACGACCCAGTTTCCGTATGCAGGGAAGGAGCTGGGGAAACCGTGGAGGTAGCCAAGGAAGATTTGGCTAATGCACTCCTCATAGCCCTGAAGGCGGGACCACCAGAATCCTGGGAGGGTCCCACCTCCGTGGCCATGACAGTGGACGGCACTCCCGCCGCCGACGCACCAAGAGGGAGACTTGGGACCGAAAGCATCAATCCCGAAGCCTCCCCCCCAGGGCCGAAGGAAGAAGTCCGTGTACTGAACTCCGACCCAAGAGCCGGAGTTGGAGCAAGGGTCGGGCCCGACCCTAACACCTCCACAGGTTCCACCAGCACCGGCTCCAATGGTGCCGAAGCTGTTGGAGGAGGAACCACAGTAGGGGAGTGGACCATCGGCTCCGAAGCCGAATGGGCTGGAGCCGAAACTAGCTTTTGGAACACCGGAGACTGGAAGAGTCGAAGGAGCACCCTGTCGATGTCCGAATCAGACATCTTGGATGATCTAGCGGATACCGATCGGGCCCGAACTGATTTCTCCATCGGCTCCGAAGGGCTCGGGGACCGGCTCCGAATGGACTCAACAACTATCGGCTCCGAGGAAGATCAAGGAAATTTCCCTCGGTGCCGATAAGGACTTTGGCTCCGAGGGGGAAGAGTCTGAGCCGGTAACCCTTATCGGCTCCAATATCAGTGGAGCCGATGAGGGTGACCGCCTCGATGCCCCAGACCTCGGCTCCGAAACCAGAGGGGTCGAGGCTGGAGGCATCGAGGCAGACCGTTCCGACCTCGGCTCTGAAGTCCGTGGAGCCGATGGAGAAGTCTGCTTAGATTTTTTAGCGGTCGGTTCCGACTGACTGGTCGGAGCCGACGCTTTCTTCTTTTTAGAAGGAGACGGAGAGGAAGATAAAGCCTCCTCGAAGGAAGGCTTGATTAATCCCTTGAGGATTAATTTGTTCTTCCTTTCCTGGAGGACTCTTGATGAGAAAGCGTGGCACACACTACACGATTCTTGTAGGTGCTTGGCACCTAAGCAATAGACGCACGAGGAGTGGTCGTCCGTTATGGACATTTTAAAACCACACCTCGTGCATTTCTTAAACCCGGAGGGTTTGTGTTCTTTAGACATAACGGTCTATCTAAGTGAAAAATACTAGTTAAATTCAACAAATTTAACAAATATATATATATATTTTTTTTTTTTAACACTAAACAGTTAAACAGACAGAAAAGAGAGAAAGAGAGTCAAGACCCTCTAACTTAAACGGGTACTTGACCCAAGAAAGAGACACTAGTAGCAAAGCCCCTCTAACTAAAACGGGAAACCTTCCCTGACTAAAAAAATCACGAATTTCTCAACAGAAAATAACCAATCACACTTATATAACAACAATAGCTGTTAAAACAGCTTTTGGGTTCAAAGTAAGGAAATTTGTGACAGGAAAAAGCCTAAATAAATAGTACTTAGCCCAGCCAAGTTGAGACCACGTCTAAGCTTGTTAGCGGCAAACGAGATCTGGGGGATTAGTGGTGGTGCATCCTGGGATAAAGACAGCTCAGCCAATAAGAGGCCTCGCTCTATAGCATAAGCGTGCCGAGTCGGAGCCGAGGGATCGGCTCCGAACCCATCAGTACAGAATGTAGGCGAGATAGGATCACATAACATCTGCTGTTTAGTCAAATCTAACTCTTTGCGAGCTCAAGGACTGCAGCGTGCCTGTCTGTTAGAACTGCTTCTTTAAATTCCTCCAAATTCATATTCATTATTTCAGTAATTCTCGCTATTCACTTTACCATCTGCTATGCCGGCTTCTGCCTTCAGTCATTCCCAGCATCTAAGTCCTCTCTAGTGAGGTCTGTCTTTGTATTATGTGGCTGAACTACTGGTGTTTTAGTCTATCTGAGCACTTTCACAGAATAGTTTGAGTCTATCGCCTTAATGATGTGGAACAAACTTTCATTTTTGCACCAAAACAGTGTTAGAATGCATCTTTATGCAAACAGGTTGGAGGGGACAGATCAACAATGCTGCTGTATGCAGACAATGTGGCAGTACAGGCAGACTCTGAGAACTTCAGCAAAGGATAGGAGAATGCAATGTAAATCTGAAGGCACATGGGATGAAACTAAGCACAGATAAGACGGTTGTAATGGCAGCAAACTGGGGAAAGCAGAAGAAGCTGAGAATAGAAATAGAAGGGAAGATAGTGGAACAGGTAAACAGCTTCAAGTATCTGGGAGGAGTAGTTGAGGAGAAGGGTAGTCTGAATGAAGAGGTCAAAGCTAGAATCAGAGGGGCTGCAGCCAACTGGCATAGAGTATCAGGTGTAGTCTATGACAGAAGAATGCCAAAGAAGCTGAAAAGTAAGGTGTACAAGACAGTGGTTCGACCTGTACTACTGTATGGTACAGAAACTTGGGCAGTAAAGGCAGAACAGTTGAAGAAGCTAGAGGTGATGGAAATGAGCTCCAATTGCAGAAAAGATCAGAGAGAACAGATTACGGTGGTTTGGGCACATGTGTAGAAAAGCAGAAGACAATCTGGTATGGAAGATTTGGGACAGACAGGAAGAAGGTAAGAGGAAGAGAGAATGTCCAGCAAAGAGGTGGATAGATTGTGTGAAAGAAGATCTGTGACAGTCACGTATGAGTGTTGAAGAAGACAGGAGTGTGGCACTGAATCGAGAGAGTTGGCGACAGTTAACATGATACCCCGACCACCATGTAGAAAAATGGGAAAAAGGGGACTGATGATGTTTTTAATAAAGTACAGCTGTGCAAAATCTTACCATAACAGGAGATGTTCTTATTTTCATTGTTACAGTATTTTTCACCTCTTGGATCTCCTGCCGAGGATAGCCCAAAGTCCGGCCACCATACCAAAGCCTTTATTACCTAAAGATTGTCGTACGTCAGATGTATGCTCCCCGCACAAGCATAGGGCATAAAGGTAATGTACGTATGTTCCCAACTCAGGACTGAGGTGCTCCACAAGAACTAGAAACCCCAGCGGCAAGGAGGACATGTCTAACCAGAAAAAAGAAATGATGGAACAGAAGGAGAGGAACCTCTTGGCCAGTACTAAAAATGCCACCCAAGCAAAATGAAGAGAAAAGGGGCAGATGGGAAGAAGTGAACAATTCAACAGTGAAAAGAAGAACATCTACTGTTATAGTAAGATTTTATACGACTATACTATCTCCTTCCATATCTCTGTTGGAGTACTCATCACTTCTGGAAGAGTGCAAAGGTTACAGTGAAGGCATGGACGATGAAGGCGAGGAGGAGCCTTCCACAAACCCATGAAGGGATAGCCTTAGTGAAACCTGCCCTGGCTGTGGAAATGACATCCAATTTGTAATGTTTAGTGAAAGTGTGAACCAAAGATAAAGTAGCAGCTTCAAGGATGGAGTTGTGTCCAAACCTTTGAAGAAAGCCTCTGAAGAGGACACTGCACTAGTAGAATGAGCCCTCATGGAGGCAGATAATTGCTTACCATGAAAAGAATAACAAAAAGACATGTCTTTGGAAATCCAGCAGGAGACGGCTTGCTTACAAACTGCCAAACCCAATATCCTGGTATGAAAAAAACACACCTGATCAGATTTACGAAGCCTTTAATTTTGTCTAAATAATATCTGAGCTGTCTACACAAATCCAAATTATGCATAACCTTCTCACTAGCAGATTGTATACAAGGGAAAAAAGAAGAAAGCTGAACAGACTAATCAAGGGACAGCTCATAATCACCTTGGGCCTAAAAGAAGGATTAGTACTGAGAGACACCTAGTCATTATGAAAAATTAAAAAAAGGTGGGACCACCATGTTCTGGTAGAGGTTAAATTAACCAGTAAAACAGTCTTCCATAGGTTCGTAACAGAATACTAGGGCTAATAGCCATAGAGCCTTTACAAGCCTAGCCATGTTATACCAGTGTTCCCTAACGGACCTTGGTTAGACGATCGTTATTCACAGAGTGAGTCTATAATCAGCACTGACTGCTCCTTATCGATGAGGGACATGGGTGCCACCCCTGGGGTGAATTAAGGGTCTCCCATCCAACCTTATAGGTTGAACTTGAATAGGATCATCGAGGAGCTCTTGACTTGGTAGTTTACTCCAGAGGAGCAGCAATCTCTGTTAATGTCACATGCTAGGCTGAGATCCCTGGAGCAAGTAACTCTTGTCCCATTTGATTTCTGGATGTGCAGCACTTCCATTAGGACACGGTCAGAGACTGCTCTGTAGGCCAGGCACAAGTCGCCTCTCAGCAGCCTGTAGGATACAGAGTACAGTGACAGGGCTTTCAGTCTTTCCATGTCATGTTTTGGAGTGCCTGAATTTTGGTGAGACACCTTTGTGGTCTTTCCAGCTGCAGCAGGTGGCTGGTGAAGTACATGCAAAAGGGAGCACTGAATTGAGTACCTCAATGTATGTGGGTTTATTGTTGTGACATTGTTTTGTGTGAGAGGTGATGAGTATGTGCTGACAACTTGTTACTTGAGAGACTGTACTGTAAGCATTGTAATGAGTACCTCCATGTATGTGGGTTTGTGTGTTGTGACATTGTTTTGTGTGAGAGGTGATGTGTATGTGCTGACAACTTATTACTTGAGAGAACTCATTCTAAATTCATATTGTAATTATATCTGTCATGTCACAAAAGACACCAAGTTACTTGGATCCCTATTAACTTTTTGAGTAAAACAAAAAGTGACAGAGTGGCTTTCGTCTTTATCAGTGAAAAGACTTCATCAGAGTGAATTTCATTTGAAGTCTGAAACATAATGAAGAAATTTCAAATATCCATCAATCAATAGGAAATGCTAAACTAAATTAATTGATTGTTAAAAATTATTTCCAGGTAATGAAAACTGCAATCAAGCAATATGCAGCTTAACCATACAGAATGTAAACAAAGTTAAAACCACCAGAAAAAACTGCTGAAACACTGTCAGATTTGAAAGGCAGTTGATGCACCGTGCAAACATTATGAAGAATTGTCGTGTGCACACATAAAATAAAGGAAAAAGGACAAATGTTAGGTAAAAAAAAAGCCATTACAAAAACTAACGGATTGTTAAATAATGGCTGCCTTACTCTAAAATACTAGAAACACAAACTGTGTCATTTGTACCTGGAGCAAGTGAGGCATTGAGTCTCAGTTGCCAGGTTACCTCTTCACATTCAACAAAGATTCAATATCCCCACCCAAAGGGGTCATAATAATCCTGTCAATAACAAAAAAGAAAAAAAAAATTAAATTTGAACACACAACACAGTGCCTATAAAGAGCATTTATGTTACTTTTGATTAATGTCATACATATATATATATATATATATATATATATATATATATATATATATATATATATATATATATATATATGGTTCCCTTTTAAAATCTCGAATTGCTGAAAACTCGAAATACATAAGCTCGATCCCAGAATCTTCAGCAATTCGAAATTCTAAACCGTATGGAAAAGACATTGCAAAAATGTCTTTACAATGTTTTTGCAGGGGGGCAAGCCCCCCTTTACCTCCCACATCTGCCTACTTAAATATACCAACTCCGAGATCGCACTACAACAGGGATGAGGGAAATCTCCCATTCTGCGCTGTATGCAGAAGCGCACAACGGGAGAATTTCTGTTCCACTGCTATAGTGCGGTCACGGAGCGGATATATTTAAGCAGGGAGACTCTGCCCCCTGCAAACATGTAAGTAAACTTAGTTCTCTTCCCTTCACAATTTCGAGTTAATTACAGTTCACTTTCCCCAGACATGGAATAGTTCTCCCATAATAAAATCCTGGCACTCTCCATGGCTCACTAGAGCCACAAAACAGAACATGGTCAGTAGGGACAGAGCCTGGAAGCTTTGGCAAAAGCACAAAAAACCCCCTCTGACCTCATAACCTACAGACACCTCCACAACCAAGTAAAACGCCAAGTTATTAAAGATAAGAAAAACTACTACCATACTCTACAAAATGAATACAAATGTAATACTAAACACATCTGGAAGTCAATCAATAACCTCCTACACCCTGGTTCAGAAATTAACCCCTGCCCTAACCCAGAAAAAAACCCTGTTGAAATCGCCACACTTTTCAACACTTATTTCATTGACATTGCAAACCTCACAAGCAACTTTCCTCAAACTCCATCATACCAGCACAACCCACCTGCCACTACTAACCCCCCTGATCTTTCTCCCGAATTTTCAATAGTCCCTATTCGAACAGTTGTGGTAAAGAAACTGCTTATGAGCCATGTACCAATGCTCCTGACAATCTTCCTCCAGAATTCCTGCAAATATCTGCAGATTCCATTGCATATCCCATTAGCCTACTTCTCAATAGATCCATCTGCGATTCTTATGTACCTTCTATTTGGAAAAAAGCATTTATCCTGCCACTACACAAAGGTGGTAACAACATAGACATCTCCAACTTTTGGCCCATTGCCATCCTTTCACCCATCTCAGAAATCCTCGAAAAATGTATCCACAGTCAACTCCTTAATCACCTACTTGATAACATATTATCACCAACACAGCATGGTTTCAGACCAGGCCACAGCACCACTACTGCTCTCAGTTCCTTCTGCAACTCTATCAACTGGGCTTGTGATGCCAGAAACGTTGCCTCCTATTTATTGATCTGTCCAAAGCCTTTGATACTATCTCTCACCCTCTTCTCCTTAGAAAACTATCCAACATAGGTATCTCTCCCTCCACCCTAAACTGGTTTTCCAACTACCTCTCAGACAGACAACAAGCCACTAAATGCCTAAACTCCTTCTCTCCATTCCTTAACTCCACTACAAGTGTTCCCCAAGGGTCTATCCTGGGCCCATTACTTTTCAACATTTTCATCAATGACTTTCACTCTAGCCTCACCCAAGCCACAGTCATCCAATACGCAGATGACACTACTATCATCTGTACTACCAACTCTCATCAAGAACTTCAGGAACTTAACCAATCAGCCCCCTGTTCCACTGAAATATGGATGTCTAACAGCCATTTAGTATTAAACCCCAAAAAGACCAAACTAGTACTATGCACCCCTAAGAAATCCAACACCATAAACAAAGACACCTTCTATTCACTCCCATGACAATACTTCTATTGAGGTTGTCACTCATACCAAACTCCTAGGTGTTACTATTGATGAATACCTGACCTTCGACATGCGCATTCACAACAATGTTAAAAAAGCACACCAGAAACTGGGCATTCTATATTGCCACAAAACTCACCTCAACTACTCTTCCAAACTAACACTCACCACCTCCTTTCTTCTCCCCTATCTACTATATGGCACTCCTCTCTTTACAAACCTTCAGGCCAAACTAAAATCCAAACTTCAAGCTTGCTATAATAAAAATTGCATGGTTTGTCACAAATGGACAACACCTATCTCACTACTGCACATCTCTTCTGCAACTGAACTGGTCAGAACTACCTCATCACCTCACTTATATACAACTAACTACTGACCATAAAATAATACACTACCCATCCAGCTGCCTAGCCCTTTCTAATCTATTTAATTTATACATCCCCAATAGACCCCTTCGCTCTGAAAATCTAATGCTTCTACAGGTACAGAAACCTAACCTTACTGCTGGACATTGGCTCAACTCCTTTTCCACTGCCAAGCTATGGAACTCTCTCCCACCCCCACTTAGATCTACGAGCAATACCCGTATCTTCAAAATAACTTTGAGACACTACCTCTCCTCCCACTGGTTATGTCCTTGTGCTTATGCCTCTCAATCCATTACCTGATTTTTCATTTCACCCTCTTCTTCACACACCTCTGCTTTCTTCCTCCTTTTTCACCTCCTATACCTTCTTCTATATCTCAATAGTTAACTCTCCTCCATCTCTCATACTTTGTCAATTTATATTTTAGCACAGCTTCTGTGCCTCTTCCTGTATCACCAATCACTCTGTACTGCTAATAGCTAGATTTACTCAGATACTTTCCCTCTTCTGTGCTTACCTAAATTCCTAGGCAGTTCAATCTGTTATTACTGTTATGTGTTTTTAGTCTAACAAACTGTATATATCACATTGTTACTTGAACCTTACCTGACCTTTATCAGTTCAGTCTGACATAACTTATTTAGTGTTTTCATCTCATTGTATACATTCTACTGTTAGTTATGATGTATAAAACTGTATGTATGTATCTCTGTTGAACTTCTGTACCGCTGCTTGTGCTTTATCAATCTGTATGTATGTACCATTGTGGAGATTTTCTCACCCCAGCCTACATGGAAAATGGACACTGTTACAACTTTCCCCGTAAAATGCAATAAATACATAATTAGAAACTACTGTAGAGGCACCTTCGTATATGTATCTGCACATTTTACAAAAGCTGCATTTTTGCATGCCACTGTACACAATATAGTTCTTCCAAAGCTAACTCCAAAATACCATTGATGTTTTTCCCTTTTAAATAAATGATCATAGGTAGAACCCTCAAAACATTTTTCATGTCATCAGTAAAAACTAAATCCCAGTACCTCTTGACAGTATTAACATACTGGTGTGTAGTGTTACTGAAAGGAACAATAAATGAAGGGAGGTCTTCTGTGTCACTGACAGAAGCTCCAGTGCTGATAACCTTGTTGTTGACTGACCTATTCGAAATGGGTGCAAATCGGTGTCTCCCCACTTCAAACTTGATTCTCTTGAGCAGGTGAATGGGATACCCAGTGTCCAAAAATAAAAAAATCAAACAGTGTAGTTCTGTGTTAAAGACAGCATCGTCAGATATTAAGCAAGAGAGCCTAACTATCTGACCTTTTACAACTGACTTTTTTTGGAATAGTGGGTGAAAGCTCTCATAATGGAACTAAGTGTTGGGCTCCAAGATCTGTCCTACTCCGAGACACTCAGATTTGATCAGGGAAGCAGTTGAAGTCAAGGAAGTTAACATCCTCAGATCTAATGCCTCAGCTCTTGGGATTTTTGGATTTGACATCTCTGAAACCTGAGGTTGGAATAGAAGAGTCACTATAGGGCGTGCTGAAGGCTGTAGACTCACAGATCCAATGAAGACAGAGCCTGCAGGACCCCCATTTGGATCAGAGTTCTAAGAAACTTTCACATCATTCTATCCACATCCTGCTTCAACAAACTATGGGAAGACCTGATGGAAGATGATACTGAAGGAGGTTGAGAAGTCTTCTTACGGTTCTCCACTAGAAACAGAAACCTCAAAATGAGAGAATCTGGATGTGAAGAAAAGCGGGGAGACCAGATCTGCGGGGGATCTAGTATGTGTGGAAGGATCCGACAAAGCCAGATCTGAAGTCTCTGTAGATTTCAGATTCAAGGAAGTCAGATCCAAGGTCTTCTTTTGTTTAGTTAGTGGCTTCAGACTCAGAGACGATGGAAAAGAACATACAGAGGAGACCTTTCTCGACTCCCTGGTCTCCATAGTTTTTTTTACTTCTCAAGGCAGGGTTGAGCCCCTGAAGTGGAAGAAACAGCAGAAGATGCAGGCAATATCCCTTTTAAGATAAGTTTATTTCATCTGTCACTAATAATTATTATTTATTTATTTTTTTATTTACATTTGCTGACTGGGAGTGTCCGACTGGACGTAGGTCCATTTTCAGCAGAGGCCCGGGGAGAAAAGCTCCACAGTTAAAATAAACAGACAGTAGTTACATTGGATTACATAGTGATTAACAATTTAACTTAGCAATTACTTACAACATATTTACAGATGAAGAACATAGTACATCAGTAGACAATTAGAATCTTTATCTGTGAAGTACATAACAGACATTAACAAATGTTACAATAAGAAGTTCCTGCTGTATAATAAGTACTAGGCTTATGAGCATCTGAGCTTGCTATAATCAAGGTAGTTAGTGGAGCGGAAAGAAAGGTAGTGGTTGGATGGGCTGGGTGATATTAGAGTGGGAGTTGCAAGGGCATAGCCAGCATGTTTTTAGGTGCGCTTTTAGTAAAGTTTTGAAGTGGGTGCATGATGGTATGGAGGTAATTGTGGGTGGGAGGGAGTTCCATAGTTTGGCTATGGTGCAAGAGAATAGTGCTTCACCAGCAGAGTTATTGGCTTTAGTGATCTGCAAGTGATTTTTGTTGCTGGATCTTAGTGGTCTGGTGGTGCGATAGGGTTGAAGTAGATTCTAGAGGGATGGGACATTTAGTGGATGGTTTACTAGTTTGTGGTCGAGTGAGAGTTGATAACACTGAAGGAGGTGAGGGAGTTCAAGCCAACCCAGTTCAGCAAGTGAGAGACAGTGGTGACTACGGTAGGATGCCCCTGTGGCGAATTTGGCGATTTTTTTTGTAGCAGGTCTCTAGCTTGTTTAGATCACACTGCCTTAGGTTGGTATATATTGGAGAGGCATAAAGTAGGGTGGAGATAAGGTGGGAATTTGCTATTGAAATCTTTGCTGCTTTGGTGAGAAGTTGCTTATTTCTGTATAACGCTCCTAATTTTTTGTGGACTTTTTTTATGGTCATGGATATGTGAATGTCAAATTTTAGTTTATTGTCTATTTCCACTCCTAGCAATTTGGTGGTTCAGTTGGGTATATAGTGGTGTTGTCTTTTGCTGTGATGTTAAAGTGAGAGTTGTTTTGAGTATGTTTGGTGGGTTGGAAGATGAGTAGTTTAGTTTTGTTTGGGTTGAGTATTAATTGGGCATTGGATAACCAAGTTTCAACAGAGGAAAAGGATTCGTGTGTGACTTTTTGCAGTTTGGGTAGGGACTGGGCTGAGCAGATGATGGCCGAGTCATCTGCGTATTGTATGAGTGTGCCATGTTTGGTGGCAGAGGCTAGATTATTGGTGTAAACAGAGAAGAGTAGGGGTCCAAGGATGGATCCTTGGGGAACCCCTATGGTGACAGGCAGTTGGGGAGATGTGTCATTCTGCCATACTACGGATTGTTGGCGGTCAGACAGGTAACTCTGAAACCAGTTGGTGACTGATTGAGAGAAGGATAGGTTATTGAGGACAGAGATAAGCTGTTTGTGTGGGACCATGTCAAATGCTTTAGATAGGTTTAGGAAAGTAGCAGAGGAGAGATAGTCATTGTTTTTATGCTGAAGGATAGTGTTAGTAAAGGGGAAGTGGTGGTGCTATGGTTTGGTCGGAAACCATGCTGAGTATTGGAAAGGAGGTTGTTAGTAAGGAGGTAGTCTGAGACCTGAGAGTGTATGCATCTCTCTAGTATTTTGGAGAGTGGAGAGAGAATAGCTATGGGGCGGTAATTGGTTAGTTCTGTGGAGGGTCCGCCTTTGTGGAGGGGAATTATATGGGATACTTTCCACAGTGTGGGAACGTAACTTTCTGACAGAGATCGGTTAATTAAGATGGATACTGGGTAGGCCAGAGCATCAGCTGCGATTTGTAGGTATTCGCTTGGGAAGTTGTCTGCTGCTAATTTGGTGGGTTTAAGTTTAGTTAAGAGTTTTATGTTGGAGGTAGGTACAGGAGAAAAAGAGAAGGCAGTGGGGACATTACTATTTGAAGGTGTGGGTTGGAGGAGAAGGGGTTGTGTTATTTAGCTAGTGATAGTATGGTTTGTGTGAAGTGTGTGTTGAATGAGGTAGCAATATTTTCTGAGGAGTGAGGCATGTTAGGAGGAGGGGTACTGTCTTTACCTGGGTGGAGGATGGAGTTTACGGAGGACCAGAATTGTTTGGGGCTGTGTTGTGAGGAGTCTAGGACAGACTGGTAGTACTGGAATTTGTCCTGTTTTATTAGCTTTTTGACTCTATTGTGTATTTCTAGGAATTTCTGTCTAGTTGAGGGGGTTTTGGTTTTGCACCAGTGCTCCCATGCTTTATCCCTGTTTTTCATTTCTAACTTAGTGGTTTTCTGTAGCCATGGGGAGGGTTGTGCTTTGGTTCTGGAAAGTCTTATGGTGGCATGGTAATTAAGGATGCTCAGGAAGGAAGTATTAAAAAATTCAACTGAGTCATCAAGACTGAGGTACTTTAGAGGATGCCAGTTACATACTTTGAGGGATGAGATGAAAGCGAGTGGGTTAAAGTTTAGTTTTTTACGTATTTGACTGTAGATGACAGGTTTAGCTTGGTATAGGTATTTTTTGAGTAGGAATGTTGGGGAGTGATCACTGAAGCTATCTGATAAGCAGCCTGTTATATATGACTGGAGGCTCTTTACTGACTAGTATCCCATCCAGGGTAGTGTGCTTGCCGGAGTTTTTATTTATCCTGGTTGGCGACTGGACTTGTTAGGTGAAACCATGAATGTATACATGATGGGTTGGATGGTTGCCAGTCAATATTGAAATCACCTAAAATGATAGTTTCTTGGGGGAGATGGTGGGTAGACCAGCTGAGGTGGTTTTCCCAGTGGAGGGATGTTTTGGCTAGGTGGGAAGTAGCATCCAATTATGTTGATGGTTTTGTTTTGGTTTATTTTGAGGTTGGTATATATTATTTCTTCATTGCCTATTTGTGGAGCTGATGATTTTAAGATCTGGATGTTTAAATGCTGTTTAAATATTATAGCTACACCACCCCCTTTCTTGTTTAGCCAGTCTACTCTTAGTATGCTGTAACCTGTAGGGAGTATTTGCTCACTGGTAATGTGAGGTTTTAGCCAGGTTTCTGTCAGGATGACTATATCTGGGGAGTACAAGTCTATGGTGGCATGGAGTTCATGGACTTTGTTGGATATACTTCTAATATTTAGGCTTAGTAAAAGGAAGTCACTTGGCTTTCTATTGGCTGTAATATGGGAGAAGTTGTGGTTTCTAGTCTGATTATGAGGATTGGGGCTGGCGATGGTAGGGCCAGGGTTGGGGTGGATGTCTCCACTTAGGGCTAGTTTTGATATGCATGAGGTTATTAGTTTTCTCAGTTTTTGAATGTGTTTGTTTTTAAGGGAAACTTTATGATTGTGCTCTGTGGGTAATACGTATGGTGGGAGGGTTACTATGTTAAGTTGTAGGGATGCTTTATATTTGAGTAATATAGTTGGTAGAATATGTGGGGGGTGCACAGGGATGGTTCTTGAGTTGGTGGGAGGGGAGCTGAGTGGAGGTGAGACATGAGTGGTGGTGTGAGTATTAGTACAGTGGTAGTGGTTGAGTGGGGGAATGATGGAGATTTGGTAGGATGCAAGATATGCAAGGAGAGTGCATGCAGTGAGCATAGGTAAGGTATGCTTGTACATGTTAGTTGAGGAGGTGTGATTGCAGTGAGAAGATGGAGGAGGTAGTGTTGGGTTAGCGCTGTGGTTGGCTATTGGAAAGATGGGAGGGGTTTGCGAGTGTAATAAAGGTGGGACCACTGGGGGCAGGAGGGAATAGGGGGCAGGGTGGGGAGCGAAGTGGGTAGAGACCCTGTTAGTTGCTCTTATGAGGGGGCTTGAAACAATCAGTTAGAGTTAACTGATAAATGAACATATGATGGTGACAAGGGTGGTTGTAGTTTTAAAAATGGTGCCTGCCACAGGTTATATTTATTAACTTTGGGATTGTCTTAAGGTAATAAACAGGGAAGGGGGAGGGGAGAACAAGGTTGTGAGCAGGCAGTTCTTTGTACTGCTGCTAATGAGCCAAAGCAAAGACAAGTTTGTGTTTAAGAAACAATCACTACTGACCAAGGACTGCTCTGAAACTGTAAGTCATTTCTTAACCATTTCTCAGGTGGAAAAAAAGGATAACTTTGTATCAGTAGGCTACTGTGGTCTCAGTTTAAATTAACAAACACACAGTACTGATCAGTTATGGATACTATTTGCTACCAGAAGTGAATAAGAGAGAAAGTGGAAGATGAGTGTGTGTGTGTGTGTGTGTGGGGGGGGGGGGGGCTGCTTACAAGCCAAAGCAGAGTGCTCTCCAGGGGAAAATGAATATTGGCTCAAACAGGTAGACACATACTCGAAGTTAACTTTAGCTGTTTGCAGACAGTTCAGACCCGGATTGCGCTTTTCTTATAAGAATGATAAAGATGGTACCGCAGTTGAATACTTAAGAGTGGTGTTAGGTCTAGAAAAGAAGAGTACATAGAGGAGTAAGCACTTCTGAGATGGTAAATATATATTATAAAGATTACAAAAAACAAATTGAGCAAATAGCTACTGCATGCAGGAAAATGTCTTGAACCAATTACTAGTATATGCAGATACTGAGCCAAATGGAAAAACATCTGTTAGAAGAAACCTCAGACAGTTATGCAGTCACAGATAAAAATATAGCGAGCAGCAATCTGTCGTGGTACTCTAATGTGATTCCATCCACCAGTAACCACTAAGCGCCCTAGTATTGAACGCCTGACAGATTTCACATGAAACCTGGATGTGAGCTGGACCAAAACAATACACACATTCCCTGTGGTAATCAGAATTGGATATTTTATGCCCACAGGAAGTGCATTGCTTGAAACCGGTAGGTTTGTCCACCATACCAGAAAAAACAGAACTAAACTGTCAAGAACAGATGCTACAGTTAACCCTAGTCAAAAGGTTGAAAGGATTATAGAAAAGGAGTAGATACAGAGAAATTTTTAAGAAAAAAATACTAGCAATGGTACAAAAAAGAAATTACCTCCGAAGAGATAAGGGAAAAGACAGATTACCAACAATGGTGAGTGGAAGCTACACAGATTAGTGGAAGCAAAAATATGTAGAAACTAACTCTCACACTAAATAGGGTAAAGAGAAGAATAAAAGAACTATCTCAAGAAAAAGATATCAAGAAAATTTATTTAAATGACTCTTCTGAATTTCTTTACCTCTATCTAGAAGCTCGAGTGTGAGAAATACCGACTGATTGCTAGAGCAGCAAATTAGATCTGTGGTAAAACAGTAATAAGGAGCATTATGTGTAAAGGGAGGAGCTCGAGAGTCAGATCCTCATCCACCCTGCTAGCTTTTACCAATGCCATTAATAATAACCGTAACAATAATCAAATATCCTCAGCCCTCTTCTTGGATCTTTCTAAGGCATTTGATATGGTGGATCATCATCTATTGATTCACACCCTGCAGACTTTCTGCCTATATTCTAAAGCCCTTCAATGGTTTAAATCCTACCTCAGTGGGAGGCAGCAGGCTGTTCTCTGGCAGAATAAGCTCTCTAAACTATTGCCTAACACCTTTGGTGTCCCACAAGGCTCCATATTAAGGCCCCTACTGTGTTCAAACTTTATTAACGACCTAAATCTGGTCATCCCTAATATCAGCTGTATCCAGTATGCTGATGACTCCACCCTGACTTGTTCAGCTACATCTCCTGCAGACTTGAGATCTGCTACCTAGTCCACCTTTTATACTATAGAAAACTGGCTCTTTGAAAGTCGATTGTTACTAAATCCCAAAAAAACTAAAATGCTGCTATTCTCACCCACACAAAGGTCCACTGCTTTTACCTTCACCATAAATGCAAAAGATGGGACAATCTCCCCTGACCCTTCTATAAAACCACTAGGCATCATTATTGATAACCTAAAATTTGGCCTACATGTAAACCAATTGATCAAGACAGTCAATAAAAAAACCTGGGTCACTATACAGAATTAAAGCCATCTTAACCCCTCCAGTTAAGATCATCATATCCCGCTCTCACCTACTCTCAACACTTCTATATGCTTCCCCCCCTTCCCTTCTCTCTAATCTAAACAAGTCTGACAATCACATTGCCAGGTTTGCCACAGGTCTGCCCTTTAGAACATACCACTGTATCAACCTTAAACAACTTGAGTGGCTAGAACTTCCCAGTCTTATCCAATTTAACCTTCTAATTTCTCATTTTCAAATCTAGGTGCTTTTGATTTTCCTCTCTTCCCCCCTTGGCTGACCTGGTGTGACTTAGTTTGAACTCTACAGTTCCCTACAAAACGGTGTCTACAGGACTGCAATCAGTTTCTCTCAACATTTAAACAGATTGAACTCTACAGTTCCCTACAAAACGGTGTCTACAGGACTGCAATCAGTTTCTCTCAACATTTAAACAGAGTAGGTTGCACACACAAAAAGCATTTGTTAAGCTTTCACTTACAGTGTTGTGTAATTAAGCAGGTCACCATACTGGTCAGCCATAGGGCACTTTGTTTCTACTTGAGTGGTTGCCTCCTTCCCCCGTAACTGAAGTAAATTGACTCTTACATTAAGAGCTGTAATACTTACCTTATAGCTTTAGGACACCTTAGGAAACCTTGTAAACTGCAATAGCCCCAATACGTTCGCCCTCGCTACGCTCGGGCTCTCTTTGCTCCCCTCCCTGCCCCCAATTCTCTCCCGCCCCCAGTACCTCTAAATTTATAGTACTATAGCCACCCCCCCACTTTCTAGATCCTATCTGCTTTCATCTGGGATAATTCCACCCACCCCCATTCTACTACCTACATTTTAATAGCACCTATTAGCTTTCATCTGGCATTCTCCCATACCCCTTCCACTACCTTTACCTCACCACTCTATCTTCTGGTGTTGCATCACCAGGTAAAACAGTTCCTTAACTGACTAGCTGAATCACAGATAATGATATAATCCTCTTTACTACCCCTCTTATTCACACCATACCTCCTTACCTTGTATGAAAACCAGTTTCTCACGGGATTTCAGGTCCCAAAAGGCCATACTATCACCCCAGCTGTAAATCCTTCCATTTTCAATCATACTTACAGTACCAGATCCTATCCAACATCTTGTTCAGTCTATCAACATCTCAACCCCAGGCACATTAGCTCTAGATCCAAACACTACCACAAACTAATAAACAAATTCCTGAAGTTCATCACCAAGTATAGACTCAGCCTAATACTTGGTGGTGATATTCACCCCAACCCTGGCCCACTCACTTCAGATGCACATACCCCCTCTACTTGCAATCTAAGCTAAAACCTACAATTAATAGGCCAACTAACTATCTCCTAGTCAGTCATCTCAATATTAGAAGCATTAATAACAAGGTACATGAATTGCATGCACATCTGGATGTCCACTCCCCTGAAATTCTCTGTTTATCTGAAACCTGGTTAAAACCTAACACTAAAGACAATGAAGTGTTACCACCTGGGTACAACATACACAGGCTGGATCATGCTTCGAGGAAGGGGGGTGGGGTAGCTGTACTCTATAAATCTGAGTTGAATGTCACCATAGATGTAATACAACCACCTCAGATTAATAACTCGGAGATTCTTGCCACCAAATTGCAACTTAAAAAAAATAAATGCATCATCTGTATGTACATTCCCCCAGGTAACAATATATCTACATTTGAAGACATCCTGCACTGGCTATCATGTCACTACCCCCAAGAAACCCTACTACCTGGAGACTTTAACATAGACTGGGGCACCTGTTCCTCAGAATCCCCAACCACCCATATTAACCTGCATGCATTTACACAAATTATATCCACCCCCTACCAGGATAGGTAAAAACCCATCCAAAAAGAAAGTATACTTGACTGGGTACTCATAAATAGTCACCCCCAATTGTACACCTCTGGTACCCACCTTAATGGCCTAAGCGATCACCTTCTCACTTATGTAATTAAGCATAAAATTAGAAGTTATGTACTCACCATAACGTTCCATCTGAGTAGGTGACTTCATTCGGATGCAACCTGTGGGTATCGGATCCGATCTCGGATCCGAGCCGGCAATTCAAAAGCTTAGGCTCCGAGCTCCTAGCTCCTCCCTCTTACCCATAACCCCTTGCCAAGCCCTGACTGACCTCAGATTGAGTTTGCCTCAAAATACTGACCACAGTATACTAAAAAAGCATAAATACTCGCTCTATAAAGGTCAGGGGATGGAGGATGGTTACATCGAATGAAGTCACCTACTCAGATGGAACGTTATGGTGAGTACATAACTTCTAAATCTGAAGTAGGCAGACTTCATTCGTCTGCAACCTGTGGGACAGAGTCCCTAGCTACCTGAATCTTGGGCGTCATGGAAGGATGTTCCGGAGCACCGCTGAGCCAAAGGATGCTCTTCCTCTAGAAATAACATCCACCTTGTAATGAGAAATAAAAGTATGAGGCGAGGCCCAAGTAGCTGCCAAGAGATATCATCCAACGAAACACGGGACTTAAAGGCGGCTGACGAGAAACTGCCCTAGTAGAATGAGCCGTAACCCTCTGAGGAGCAGGTCTGCCTGAAGTGTCATATGCCTGCAGAATGCAATTAGCAATCCATTTAGAGAGAGTGACTTTAGACACTGCTTTACCCAGAGCAAATTTAGCAAAGGAGACGAACAGCTGATCTGATTTCCTGTGGCCAGCTGTCCTGTTAATCTAAAACGTAATTGTCTATGAACATCCAATGAATGCAATTTGTATTCTCCTTTGTTTGAGTACTTGGGAAAAAAGACAGGCAAATTGATTGACTGGTTAATATTGGATTCAGAAGAGACCTTCGGAAGAAAAGATGGATTGGTCCTGAGGCACACCCTATCAGGGAAGAAAGAAAGATAAGGCGGTTTGACACATAGAGCCTGAAGCTCAGACACCCTTCTGGCTGAAGTGATAGCTACCAGAAAGGCTGTCTTCCAGGAAAGGAATTTTAAATCAGCAGAAGCTGCAGGCTCGAAGGGAGGAGCAGTAAGGGCCTGCAGGACTAAAGACAAGTCCCAAGGCGGTACAACCTCCTTGACTGGAGGCCTTAACAAAAACTCCTTTGAGAAAGGTTTTGCATAATTTCGCTGTCATAAGGGGAGCTGTGTCCTGGCCAATGTGATAATGCGAGATAGCCGCCAATTGCACCTTAATCGTGGAAGAACTGGCCCCTTGATGAAAGAGGTCTGTTAGAAAATCTAGCACCGCAGAGATAGGTGCTGAAAAAGGATCCACAGTTCTCTGTCCTGCCCATATAGAGAACCTCTTCCATTTACTCCGATAAACCTGTCTGGTGGAAGGTTTATGAGCAGCTACCAAAATGGCTTTGACCGGTGAAGAGATACCGAGAGTCCTAATTAAGGTTGGAATTGGAGCAGCCAAGCTGTCAACTTCAGGGTCCGCAGATTGGGAACTGGCAATCCCAGAGGGTGAGAGATGAGATCCGAAATTGGATCCAGAATCCATGGTGGATTGATTTTGTGAGACCATACGAAGGGGAACCAAGGTTGTCGAGGCCAGAATGGGGCAATGAGAATCATTCTGCTCCCCAAACTGTTGGCTTTCTGCAGAAACCTCTGCATCAGAGGAAGTGGAGGGTAGGCATAAAGGAGACCGGGAGGCCAAGCATGCACCAGAGCATCCTCGAACTCCCTGGTGGGGAAGCAGAGCGAAGAAATTGTCGCATTTGGCGTTTGAGGGAGAAGCAAAAGATCGCAACAGGGTTGCCCCAACGGCAAAAATCTTCTTCGCTACTTGAAGATTGAGGGACCACTCGTGTGGAGAAAGGATGGTGCGACTGAGCTTGTCCGCAAGGATGTTGGACTTTCGCGGAATGTGCGTTGCTATCAGAAAGCGTTTGGTGGAAATTGCCCATTCCCAGACTCTCATGGCCTCTCGACAAAGGGGATAAGACCTGGTTCCTCCCTGCTTGTTGATATACCAGACTACGGACATGTTGTCTGTCTGAATCGCAATAGTCCCTGTAGGAAGAACGTGGTGAAGTGCTTGCAACGCTAGGAGCACCGCCCTCATTTCCAGGACATTTATATGCAATGACGTCTCTGTGGGATTCCACGTGCCTTGGACAATCTTTCCCGCAGAATGCCCCCCCCACCCGAGGCAAGAAGCGTCCGTGGTCACTGTGGCTCGGGGAAATGCGGCGCAAAAGGGTCTTCCTGCTAGGGGCTCCGGAGAAAGAAGCCACCACAGAAGGGAGTCCCTGCACGCTCTGCTGACCGCAATCGGAGCGTTTAGAGACGAACAAAGAGGAGACCACTGAACTTGAAGGGTCCATTGAAGAACCCGCATGCGTAAACGGGCATGAATTAGAAGCGGGATAGCTGCCGCCATAGAACCTAGGGCCTTCAGGACCGAAGCTGCAGTTGGAGAAGGTTGAAGGATTGCTGTCACATGACACCTCAGGCTGACGATACGGTCTGGGGTGAGGAAGGCTCGCATTGATCTGGTGTCTAGTCTTCCTCCTATGAAATCTATAATTTGAGTTGGATTCAGAAAAGATTTCTCCCAGTTGATCGTGATGCCCAGCCTTGGTGCTAGTTGAAGGAAGTAATCCCTGGCTGAGCACAGAAGATGCCTTGATGAAGCCGTCAGGAGCCAGTCGTCCAGGTACGGAAAGACCTGTAATCCCTGGAGCCTCAGGTGGGCCGCTACCACCGCTAACACCTTGGTAAACACCCTGGGGGCTGAGGTGAGACCAAAGGGGAGGACCCTGAACTGATAATGACTGGCTCCCAGCCGGAAGCGAAGAAACCTCCTGGATCGTCTGTCCATCCGAATGTGGTAGTACGCATCCTTGAGGTCTATGGAACACATCCAGTCGAGTCGTTCTCCCTCAAAAGGGGGAGTATAGATTGCAGGGTGACCATCCGGAACTTTTGCTTGGTTACTGACAGGTTCAACAGGGAAAGGTCTAAAATTGGTCTTAAGTCCCCCGTCTTCTTTGGCACCAAAAAGAACCTGGAGTAAAACCCTAATCCGGCTTGATCTGGGGGGACGCGCTGGATGGCTCTTTTTCCTAGCAGCTGCTCGATTTCGAGAGCTGCCGCCTCCCTTTGGTCGGGTGGAACATCTGGGAGGCTGCGAGATTTGGGAATCTTGATTAGGGGTATTGAATATCCTCTGGATATAAGTCGAAGCACCCAACTGTCTGTTGTTATGGACTCCCAAGAAGTCAGGTGCATCGAAAACCGCCCCCCGACTGCCTCCAGAGACGGACAGCCGGGCAACCCTTCAGGGCTGCTGCGTGGGTCTCTCAGAGAAGGGTTCTCTGGACCCAAAATTGCCAGGAGCCCCCCTGCCTCTGGCACGACGACCTCCCGTCCTCCTCTGCCACGGAAGGACTGGTTATCCGGAGCAGGTTGGGACTGCTGCGACTTCGAACCACATCTTCTTCTGTCCCTTTTGGTTCTTAGAGAAGGACCTCTGGGGAGCTGAGAAGCGGACTCGACGGCAGACAGCGTCTTCCGTCCTTTCGCTCTGGACTAATGTCACCTGAACAGTCTTGCCAAACAAGGCAGAACCATCGAAAGGGGCATTCGCGAAGGTCGCCTTGAAGGGCTCAGCAAAATCACAATGACGGAGCCAGGCCTGTCGCCTCATGACAAGGCCTGCTCCGCTGGCTCTAGCGGCTCCCTCAGTAGCATGAGACAGCAGCCGCATAGATGTATTGGATACAGATCTGAGAGTGGCCATTCGGGTGGAGTAAACCTGTTTATCCTCACTCGAGATGGACTCCGGGGGAGATGCAGCATATTCTTTAATCAGATCTTGCTGCATCCTAATGACATGTGCCATGTAGTTCAGCGCTCTCAAGGAGAAGGTCGCTGAACTAAAAACTCGCTTCCCAATGCGATCCATCGAACGGGACTCCTTGCCCGGAGGATGGACGGAGGGACTCTCCTGGGCCAATTCCCTCTTCGTGGCTGCAGCCATCATCATGGCATCTACTGGGGGACCCTTACTCCAGTGGGTGCGGTCTGATGGAGGAGAAAGAATGCGGTCCGGCGCTTAGGATAGGCTCAATGGTGTCCGGATCCTTCCACGCCTGATAGATATAAGATCTACCAGGGGTCAGCAGGAGGGGACACCCAAGAGGTAGAAGGGCCCGCCTCGAATGCCTCCAAGAACATAGACTCGTCCGAAGAAGCCTTGGGGCAGACCACCCCTGATCCTTAACATCTCCATGATGTCTCCAAATGAGACGTCCTCAGGGGTGACCTAGGGAGCCTTCCCTTCATCCAAGTCCGTGTCTTCAGTGACGGACTCAGGGGAGTCCATGTGCCTCCTCTTGCACTTGCGCTTCGAGGTACTTCATCGGGGCTGTCCGAGGAGTACTCTTCAGCAGATGGATGTTCCAAGGGAACCACTTGGGACATCGAGGCGGGCTGTCCCTGGGACCGGCTGGTGGGGGCCTGGCCCAACTGCAATGGAGTGCGGGATGGAGCCGTGGCAGGGACCGGGGTCCGGATGTCCTCGACAGTGCCCTTTCCATAACGTTGAAAGCCGAGGGGAGCCAGCTTCTCTAAGCCCGAGCCGACCCCACTCGGATCCGACGACGGATCGGAGTCGGAGCGAAACCGCCGGATCCGAGAGACCAGTGTGCTCCGACCTGGACGGAGCCAAGACACACCAGCTCCCTCGGATCCGAGGCTCGGCCCTCGGCTCGAGGTCGGGTCCGGTACCCAAGCACTCAAGGGATGGGACGGATCCGAGGTGCGCCGACCTATCGGATCCGACCCACCCCGATCCAAATCTGCACGGCGCCGATAGCTCCGAACCCGTGGTATGGGTCGGAGAAGGAGCTAAGGGGCGAAAAAGGTCGAAGCCCTCCCGGTTGGGGGCTAGGAGCACTCCCATTTGCATTTGGGCCTGGATGAATTTCCTCATCATCCGGTCCATATCAGCTTCGCTCATGGAAAAGGTCGATCTAGAGGAGGCCACCGGCGGACCTAGAGAGCCGCCTCGGTGACCTCCTGGAAGGGCTAGCCTCCTCCTCCTCGGGTCCAGGAGAGAACCGAGGGAGTGGAGCCGAGGAGGAGGAAAGCTAGAAGGCACAGGGAAGCCGCTTAGATGGAGGAGCCGAACTGGAAGCTCGCTCTCCTCTTGTGGTGCTTCTCCCTGTGCCTCTCCTTCTGTCTCTCCCTAGAAGAATCCTTCCCCTCCAGCAACTTTAAGGGAGGTTGAGTCCCAGCCGGAGGGGGAGAACTCACAGCAACAGGTTGCTGACTGGAGGGGGCAGAGGCCGAAGCAGTATCTGGGGGTAAAAGACCCGCCAGCACCAACTTCGACCTCCGTTCCCTTAAAGCCCGGGGGTTGAACCCTGCACAAATGGTACAACCAGAAGACAGGTGTTCAACCCCAAGATGAAGACCGAGTGTGGCCATCTGCTGGGGACAGCTTATGGCCACACTCGGTACATTTCGAAAAAACAGCCTTAGGGGCTTCAGACATTACACCTAAGGCCTAAACACACACACACACACAAACAAACTACGAAAACCCGAGAAAAATTAACTAAAGAGGGAGGAAAGCCTTAACCACACACAACTCTAACTGTATTAATAACAAAAATAGAGATTTTTAAAAATTTTCCTGTCAGAAAAACTACACTTATCTCAAACCACGCCAGGAGCTCTAGAATTCCGTTGCTTCTTGAAAAGCGGCAAACGAAATCTGAGGTCAGTCAGGGCTTGGCAAGGGGTTATGGGTAAGAGGGAGGAGCTAGGAGCTCGGAGCCTAAGCTTTTGAATTGCCGGCTCGGATCCGAGATCGGATCCGATACCCACAGGTTGTAGACGAATGAAGTCTGCCTACTTCAGATCCATTAATTCCCAACAACCCTTACTCAGAAAGGTTAGAAACAATAAAAACTTTGACCCTGCCAAATTCAAACAAGAACTAAACTCATGTAATTGGTCTATTCTAAAATACCTCCCCTTAGAGGAAGCAGTAGCATACTTTAACAACAAATTCCTTGAGATCCTTGATCTGCATGCACCTGTTCGTTCAAAGAGAACCAAGGCAAAAACTGTGCCATGGCTTTCCATAGAGTCTAAACTCAAAATTACCCTTAGAAACAAAGCATGGGCTTTATGGCGTTCTTCTAAAGACCCTCAAGATCACATTAAATACAGGCAATCCAGGAACGAAACCAAAAAATCAATTTTACAAGACAAAAAACAATACTACTCTAATTTACAGACAGTAAATCAAAATAACCCTCAGAAGTTTTGGGCAGGTTTAAATAATCTACTACATCCTGGACAAACTTCAACCCCAATCCCTGCTGCTACTATTGATAAAACCCCTGAAGATGTTTCTGATAGTTTTAACCAATTCTTTACTGAGACAATTCAAGCCCTAGCTAGCCAACTACCTCCTAGCTCCCCTGGTCCTGAAAGTAGCACCCCTAGAAACCTACTCGCATTCAGCTTCCAACCAGTCGCCACTTCACTTATCCGTACCTTCATCAAAAAATTAAAACCCACTACACTTTCTGCTGATCAACTCCCTGCCGAGTACCTACAAAAATCAGCTGATGCTACTGCTAACCCAGTCTCAATACTAATCAATCGAACCATAGTAGAAGCTAAAATTCCCAACATCTGGAAAATATCCTATGTAATCCCACTTCACAAAGGAGGCAGCTCTACTGAATTCTCCAATTATAGGCCAACAGCTATACTCTCTCCACTTGCACAGATTATGGAAAAATGTATTCATAGACAACTCATGCACCACCTAATCCAGATTCGCCTTATGGCAGACACTCAGCATGGCTTCCATCCTCATCACAGCACTACTTCAGCCTCCTAGCCTTTACCAACACCATAAACCATAATCGCAACAATAATTATATAGCCTCAGCCCTCTTTTTGGATCTTTCCAAGGCATTCAATATGGTTGATCACCAACTTTTAATCCACACCCTGCAAACATTCTGTCTAGATACTGGAGCCCTCCAATGGTTTCAATCCTACCTGAATGGTCGACAGCAGGCTGTCCTCTGGCAGAATAAACTCTCTAACCTTCTACCTAACACCCTTGGAGTACCACAAGGCTCTATACTAGGGCCCTTGCTGTTTTCCATCTTCATTAACAACCTTTATACTGTCATCCCAAAAGTCAGCTGTATCCAAATATGCTGATGACTCTACTCTGATTTGCTCAGCCACATCTCCAGTAGAGTTATGGTAAGCTACCCAGACCACCTTTAATACAATAGAAAACTGGCTTTCTGAACATCATCTGATCCTAAATCCCAAAAAACTAAAATGCTGTTATTTTCACCAAAACGTAGGTCTACCGCTTTCATCTTTACCATAAAATCAAATGATGGCACAATAATCTCCCCTGACCCATCTACAAAACTATTAGGTGTCATCATAGACAATAATCTAAAATTTGACCTACATGTTAACCAAACTATCAAAACCATCAATAAAAAACTAGGGTCACTTTACAGAATAAAAGCCTTCCTAACCCCTCCAGCTAAAATTGCCATAGATCGCTCTCACCTTCTTTCAACCCTTCTGTATGCATCCCCTCTACTCTCGAATTTAAACAAGTCTGTCCTTAACAAACTCTCAATTTGCTACAACCACATTGCCAGGTTTGCCACTGGGCTGCCTTTTAGGACACACCATTGCATCCATCTAAATCAGCTTGGGTGGCTTAACTACCCAGCCTAATCCAGTATAACCAACTGATTATGGCCTATAAAATCCTCTATAATCCGGACAATACTCCTGCACTTAAAAATATTATCACCCCCTATAACAATCCTAGACCGCTTCGATCCTCTAACAAACTACTAATTCAGACAAGCAAAATTAATAACACAGCCGGGGATTCTCTCTTTGCAAACTCTGTAAGTAGATCCTGGAACTCTCTTCCAGCTGATATTACCTTACTTTCCACCTTAGGTCAATTTAAAACTAGACTCAAACAACATTTGTCACTTAACTGGCTATGTCAATGTATCAAGCCTGGCTAACTCTCTCTAGAATGTGTAAAAATCTGTTAACCAGTTTACTGTGTAATTTAATTTAATCCTGACTTGTGCTCAGGAATAACTGTAACCTGTGGAACTTGTTTAACGTGCTTACTTATGTAATCTCTGTAAATAGTCTGTTTGTAATATTTAATGCTGGTATTATGTAATGCTGTATCTGCTTACCCTTGGAGCTTTTCTCCCCGGGCCTCAGCTGAAAATCGACATGCATCCAGTCGGACTATCCCGGTCAACAAATGTAAAATAAAATAAAATAATAAAATAACTGTGGCCAAGAAAACCCTCCATTACCCAGATAATACACCAGCTCTTAAGAATATTATCACCCCCTATAACAATCCAAGACTGCTTCGCTCCTCAAACAAAGTACTAATTCAGACTATGAAAACTAACAATGTAGCCGGTGACTCCCTCTCTGCAAACTCTGTTAGTAGAGTTTGGAACCTACTCCCAGCTGATATTACATTGCTCTCCACCCTAACCCAATTTAAAACCAGACAAACTACATCTGGCTCTAAACTGGCTTTGCCACTGTAACAAGCCTAGCTAACTCTTATCTTAAATGTTAATTAATAGTCACTTTACTGTAAACTTTTTCCCCTGACTGTAACCTGGGGGAAACTCTAACCTGAGAACTTGCTTTTACATTCTTTGTACATATCAAATCTGTAAATTTCTTCATTGTTTTAATGTTAATTGCTTGTTTTGGAGCTTTTCTCCCTGGGCTTCTGCTGAAAATGGACATGATTCCAGTCAGACTATCCCGGTCAACAAATGTAAAATAAATAAATCCTAGACTGCAAAAAAAAAGTGACAGAGTTGGATCTAATGATCAGATCTGAGCCCTTTCGTTGAGGAACAAAAGAAAATGACCACATCAGATCAGCTTTTTTAAAGTGTAGAAAAATACACTAAAAATCAGTAAAATGGGGCAGCAAATTGGAAAGAAAACTCAAAACATACTTAATATTTTTAGATTTTAGCAGTGGTTGCTTTGCATTTCAGCAGAATCTCTCCAGATCTCTGGCAAAAGTCACCAAACATTGAGCAGCTCTGGTTAGATGACCTGCAGTGGTACTGCCCCTCTGCACAAACTTACAGCTCTTTGAACATCTGTGAACAGTGGGAGATTATGGAGAGCATTTCCTATAGAGGATGTTAAACTGGAACGGTTTGATTATATACAAGGCACAGGGAACGATTTTTGCAAGACTTTTATACCAGGAGGATGAAAGTCTTTTATAGAGTTAATCCCTCAGGCCAATCAGATAAAAACACAATAAACTTTACACCAGCAGTTTCTAACTTGGATGGGTTGAATTCAGCTCTGCTCCCACCAATGTGCAAAGGAACCCTCTTAATGTAAAACAAACTGGCTTTGAGCTCAATGCAGTAACAACCGGTTTACAAAATTCCTGCAGTATCAGGAATCCTTAAACAAGTTCACTAACCCTGAGAAGTGTTCAACAAAATATAGGAAAACATTGCTCAGTGTAAGACAACACAGAAAAAAAACTTTGCAAAACTTAACACGTGCAGGGGGAAAAACAGTGATAAATTCAACCAAATCAAGTGTTAAACAGCACTGAGACAGTTAGAGCAAGTGCAAAAAAAAAATATTTATAGCAGCTTTGTATGTCCAGATGGTTTTAGAAGCAACCCAATTTTTGTAGGCGGAGGTGTCCAAGCCAGGCACAGGGAAGTTCGGAATAAATGAGCAGTTGCAAAGCAGCAACAGCAGCAGGCTCAAAAGGAGTCTG
This sequence comes from Protopterus annectens, assembly GCF_019279795.1. Taxonomy (NCBI): domain Eukaryota; kingdom Metazoa; phylum Chordata; order Ceratodontiformes; family Protopteridae; genus Protopterus; species Protopterus annectens. The sequence continues at coordinate 1,985,718,070 of NC_056729.1, read as the reverse complement.
AGTCAACTTTTCAAGGACAAAATTAAGATCCCAAGAAGGAGGAATGGGCCTTCTTGGGGGTCTATTATGAAGGAAACCTTTAAAAAACTGATTGACCTCACATCTAGACACCACAGGAGTAGTGAAGTGACAAGACAAAAATGACTGACAAATGGGCTTTCACTGAAGAATATGCCAAGCCAGCATGCAGTAGTTCACACAGGTATGAAAGAACCAAGGAAGGGGACTCCACTGCAAAGGGGTCCTGGTGAAGCTTAAGACACCAAACAGAACATCTCTTCCATTTGGGCATGTATGAGTTTCTGGTATTGAGTTTCATGGCCTCCTAAAGGATCCTAAGCAAGTCCTCAGAAAACTGGTGCTGGAAAGGAATAAAACCCTATCATGCAAAGCATCAGTTGAAGAGTGGACAGATGAAGGTGAATGAGAGTGCTTTTGTCCTGTGTGAGAAGATCCATGCCATGATGTAACTTGTTATGACTGCCCCTGGCCAGATGGATTAAGGGGGGAACCACTGCTGTCTGGGCCAAAAGTGAGTCACAAACAACAGTTCTGGAGAGTCCTTCACGATTTTGTGAAGTATCCTTGGAAAAAGTGGAAGGGGAGGAAAGGCAGACCATCTTTCAAGCCACAGGACTTGTGGCCCTGGAACAGAAGAGAGGGTGTTGCCTGTTCAGAGGGGAGGCAAAAATATCTACCTTAGGAATACAACAAAGGTGAACTATATCCAGAAATGAATCTCTGTGAAGCATCAATTCATGAGGCTGTGTCCTGGACTTATTGGACTTGCTGAGAGAATCTGCCACAAGAGTAGACTCTGAAGGTATATAGTATGTCTGTGGGGTGGCCTGCAGGTTGATGGCTATTTCCCATGCCTGAAGGGCCAACCTGCAAAGAAGGTATGACCTTGTGTCCCCCTTGTTTGCTGATGTACCACAAGACTGTGGTGTTGCCTGAAAAACCTTCAAGGGACCCTGAACCATGAGTGCAAGGAAAGCTTGAAGGGCTTGGAACAGCTCCCCACCCCAGCTCTGATGAGACTGTGAAGACTTCCTGAGATGGCTGAGGAGGGTGGAAAGGGACACCTGGACTGAGAGATAGCGGCCAATTCCAGTCTGAGAAAGGGGAGCAGGGGAATCAGATGGTCCAGTGGGTACAAGTGTTGAAGCCAGACTGATTTCAGGTACCACTGAAACTTCCTCATATGAAGCCCGGCCCAGGGAAGCATGGAAAAAGTGGGGGCCATGAACCCCAGAGCCCTGAGAAACTTCCTAGCTGGAAAACAGGACAGGGGAAGCTGGGAGAGTAAATAATTTTTGAGAGACAGAACCTTGGAAGCAGGAAGGGATGCCAGCCTTGGAAAAGTCTGGAACTTGTAGCCTAGGAAAATATGGTCCGGAGATGGGTTCAACACTGACTTTTGAAGGTTGGCAGTGAACTCCATTGTACAACAAAAGCTGGGTAAAATGAAGGTCCTGCACCAGCTTGGAATGAGACGGAGCCAGAAGCAAGAAGTTGTCCAGATACAGAAATATCTGAATGGACTGAAGCCTGCAAAAAGTGACTACAGGGGCTATACATTTGCTGAATATCCTTGGGGCTCTTGAAAGCACAAAGGGTAAAGGCGTGAACTGAAAATGAGAGGAACAAACAGAGAAATGCAAATATTTCCTGAACAGAGGGTGGGCAGGGATGTGAAGGCAAGCGTCCTTCAGGTCCAGGGAAACAAGAAAGGCATGGGTGGAGCGACAGAGGAAAAAAGAGTCTGAAGAGACAGCTTTCAGAAAGAAGGCACTATGAGAAAGATGTTCAGAAAAAAAAAAGTAGGACAGGTTTCCAAGACTACTCCTTTCTGGGATCCAGAAACATCCTGGAATAAAAGCCCTAAACCCCTCTCTGCCAGCGGTACTGGTTGAATAGTACCAAAGTCCAGCAGACTCTGCAACACTCATGGAAAATGAGGAAGTTGTTCTGCAGGGGGTTGGGGAATACCAGAAAAAGAGGGAAAGGGTTTCCAGGTCAACTCTTCCGAAAAATGGAGAGAATCCAGGTGTCTGTGGTAATCACCTGCCAAACTGGGGGAGACACAGGAAGTCTCAGGGACAAGGGAACCTGGTTGAGAGGAAAGGATGGCAGACAGTCAGATGGTTGCTGACTTGTCATGAAAGTACTACTTCTGTGGCTTGTGTGTTTGAGTAAGCTCATCAGTAAAAACACTCCTGGGAGTCTTCTTACCTTTGGAAAGCTGTCTAGACAGTCTACACAAAAAAGCAGTCTTACTGGGATAGTTCTTCCAAAACTTGGGGACAGGTGAATCAAAAATCTGTTTGAAATCTTTCATGACCTTACCTTTATCCTGTAATGTCTTGAAAAGGTCAGCCACAGCAGTACCAAACAAATTCTGGTTATGCAAGAGAGCATCCAGAAGTTTTGTTTTGATATCATCTGGCAACGCATGAAGGCAAAGCTAGGAATAGCGTCTCATCACACAGCTAGAGGCAGCAGCTCTGGAAGATTCATCTGCTCCATCATAGCACCACTGGATGGAATGACAGGCCACCTGAGAGTTGAAACCGAGAAAGGACAGAGAGGGACACGAGGCCTTAATCTCAGAGTCAGGCATATCAGAAACAATCTTCCCAGCCTGGGAAAGAAGAGATAGAGTGTATCATGTCATGTGAGTCTGGTAATTGATGGCCCTAAAGGCTAAAGTAGCCAAGGTGCATACCTTTTTACCAATCCTGTCTATGGCTCTACTGTCCTTATCTGAAGGAAGGAGCTTGGAAGAAGGCAACAGCCTAGAAGGCTGGTCAGTAGAGACAGAAATCATTGCAGATCAGAGGAAGAAAGCTTGTACTAAATCTTGCAGGCATCCAGCACTTTATAGAACCGGTCAGGTTTCTTAGGAGCTGGAGGCTGAAAATCTGGTGTCAGGGAAAGTGTAAAGAAAGTATCTGATAGAGCAGCAAACACAGGAGGGACAGCAGAAGTTTAGGATAGCACACTTGTAGCATCTCATAATACTTTTTCTGGACGTCCAACACTTGGGATCCCTGGGAGCCGAAACCACATTCTTAATCTTCTGCCTTTTCTTCACACTGGGGCATCCATTTTGACAAAATGCTGAAGTTCAGATACCTGCCTGGATTCTATGTACTCAGCACTATTAACGTACCCAGCACCTCTTCCCTGATAAAAATCTAAGGAAACCCTCAGGGCCCCTTGGAAATAACCAGCCATGGCTCCCCTCATCATCCGCTGCGGATGTATGAAATGCCTCCGAGGACATGTGAGAAGCAGGTTCCTTTCTGTAGTGGCCTCTAAGAAGGTCACATCAGAAGAAACCAAAATAAATACCATGCTATCCCCTAGGTTCTCACTGATGTCAAGAGAGGTGTCTTGTGGAGGGTGCACAGCAGCAGGCTCAGGCCTTAACTTCTTGGCCTTCTTTTTAAGCAGCGGCTGTTCCTCAGGGCAAGCGTTTTTTGCCATGGTGCTCTGGGCCAAAAGTTTGAGACACCAGTTCTCAGGTACACAGAAAGTGAAGAAAGGTGGCAAAGTCTTGGATACAAAGACTTGACAGACGGAGCACTGAGTGTGGTCATGAGATGCACCTACGTAAAACAAGCACCTAATGTGGCTGTCTTTATGGGGACTCTGCCTCCCACACAGACATCTCCCTTTCTTGGATGACATGCAACCTACTGAACAATGTAAGAAAAAGAAAAAAAGAACCTCAATGGGGTACTTGTATGAAACACGTAGGCTCTGTATAACCAGCAAATGTGAAAGGCATGCAGTCTGACGTACAATGGTGAACGGTGAACATGGTATTCGGACTGGTGGTAATGAAGTTTTGAGTTGGGAGCATATGTACATTACCTTTATGCCTTACACCTGCATGGGCAGCATACGTCTGATGTATGATGCTCTCTAGATAATGAAGGCTTTGGTATGCTGATCAGACATTGGGCTATCTTCAGCAGGAGCCCTTGTCTCATTATGGATCCTGCATCAGACAAACTGCTTATGGTCACCCTACTCTTGTCCAGTCTGCTGAATGTGGATTCTGTATGCCTCACTAAAAAGTCACCTATGACTAAAACTTTTCCCTGTGTGGGAACAGACTTAGTGGGCCTTATGGGTTTAGCTATGTTTTCCTGTTAACACTTGAGTGACCTGTACGGATCTGTAATATGTGTGATTAAGGTGCAGGTTTGTCTTTTATGCTAGAAGCTGTGATCTTTTAGAATGTGTTCTAGAAGACTTTGACAATTTTTTTTCTTTACTGCATCAGCATAATTTATGGGCCAAGTGGTGCACTGTAATAGATGTGGTGCTGTGGGGGGTGTGATGCTTAGCAACCATGGATGGGTAAGAGAAGACTGCATCCATGTTTCTTAAAAATTTACAACACTCACACGGTAAACTATCAATTAGTAGAAGCAGCTGCTACCCTGCCTTAGAAAGTACAGTTGTGTAAAATCTTACCATAACAGTGGATGTCCTTCTCTTTACAATTTCAGTATTCTTTACAGTAAGGATCTCCTGCCAAAGACAGCCCAATGATCAGCCAGTACACCAAAGCCCTTAGATCTTGTATATGCCGTACATCAGACGAATACTCACTGTACAGGATGTATGGCATAAAGGTGTTACACGGATGCATTTGCCCAGAACTTCTTTGCCGTCAGTCCGATGCCATCATCACTTGTTAGTGTAAAAGCCATTTTGCTGTGCTGAATGCCTAACCATCAGAGAAGTGCCCCACTGGGGTCTTTTTTCTTTGGTCTTGTTCTTTTTTGGTTACCTAGAATTCATGTCATCCATGAAGGGAAAATGTCAGTGTGGAAGTCAGATTCCCCCATAAGGATTGTCACGGACAGTATCTTTTTTGTCTGGGTCCTTCCCACAACCATACGTCCCGTAGCATTTGTGCCTAAGACTTTTACAAGCCACCCGTCTTCCTTGGCCAGCTACCTTGAGAATCAGAGGCATAAACTATTAGGCTAAGGTAGCATGGCAGAATCTTCTAACCCTGAGGTACTGTTAAGCAAGGTGGAGGCCAGAAAATCTCAGCTAGATTCTTTGCCTATCCAGCCACCAATGGACATTTCTCTAGAAGCGGGTGATAGCTCTGTAGGGTGTCCAGTGACTATGTCAGATTCCTCTGTCATGACCCCGTCGGAGGCTGGCATGAATCCTTCTTTTTGCACGTCCTCTGAGGCTCTATAGGGGTCTGCTCCTTATGCTGAGGGGAAACCTTGGGTGATCATCTCAGTGGCCCCTAGAGGGATTCCCCAGATTCTGGTCAGAGAAGAGGTTCCAGGTACTCTTACTGTATCTTGTCAAGGGTCAGAACCTCTGGTGTTTGTTAGGGCCAGCGTCCCTACAAAGAAAAGGCAGAACACAAAGCATACCTCTGTACATTCTAAAAATCCTCAAAAGGAATGGCAGGAGTTTACTCAGGGCTTGTTTAATGTCTTAATGGCGCAGAAGTCTCCTCAGGGGGTTTCTGTGCCTACTCCTTCTTGGACTTCTACTCCTTCCAAATGGACTAGGGAGCCCGATTTCTCAGATGAGGATTCAGAGTCTGATGATGGGTCCCTGTCCTACTCTTCCCAGATGCCTTTGCCTTATGGCTGTGATGAAGAAAAGTCTGAGTCCTGAGTCTCCTTTTGAGGAATTGTCTTTTGGAGACACCATAGGTAGAATGATGGAATAAGTGTGATTCTTCTCAAGTGTCTGACCTCCAGAAAAGGTATTATGAACTGCTTCAGAAATGCCCTCCTAAACCTTCTGTAGTATCTCTTGTGTTGGCTGCTTTGTTAAACACCTTTATAGCTGCTTCTAAGTCTCCTGATTCTCAGCCACCTTCTCCAAAGAAACCTGACAGGTTCTATAAGGTTCCTGAGGATTGTCAATTCTTATTTAGGTGTCCTTCTGCTGACCCCTCTGTGGTGTCAATCTCCTTTGACAGGGCTTCTAAATGTTTACCCTCTTTCAAGCTTCTGCCTTCAGATAAGGATAGTAGCCCAATACAGAATTGGTAAGAAGGTTTATACTGCTTCTACTTTGGACTTTTGGGCCATCAAATACCAGACCACATGAACAGATATGTTCTGGCCTTGATTGCCTAGGCTTGTCAGGTTATTTCTGACCTCTCAGATTCTGAAGCACAATCTTCTGCTCTATCTATTTTAGGTTCTACCTCACAGATGGCTCATCACTCTAATAAGTGTAGCTATGATGCTGCGGATGCATCTTCCACAGCTGCTACCTTGCCATCTGTAATGAGGCATTTTTCTTGGCCTTGTCTGTAGTTTTTACTTGACGATATTAAGGCCAAGTTGCCGGATGCTATTTTTATTTAGAAAAATCTATTAGGGACTGTTGCCACTGATAGGTCTCTTCAGGAAAAAAGTGAAGCTTTGCAGGATCTTAAACATATTTTTGTGTCCCCTATCCCTAAGTTCCACAGGAATTATCCTACTAGGTCTGCTTTTGTTCGCAAGCAGCCTTGTCAGGCCACCAAAGGCAGGAAGGGTGGTAGGTGAGCTCTTCCTGCTAAGTCTTCTCACACACTTGTAGCTCAGAAGCCTCCCTCATCTGATGAGCCTGCTTCTCTTTGCCATTGTGCCTTCCCTTACCCCTCAGCCAGGTTCCTTTGTCCCTTCAGCTCTCCCGCTGTCTTCCAAACAGGCATGTCATTTCAAGTGGGATATATGGTGAAGAGTGGGTAAAGTCTGGGTTGAAATTGTCAGTAGGTTAGTTATAGCTTTACCTAATGTGAAGGTAGTATTGTTCACAATCAACTCAGCACATTGCTTTGTTGTGCTCTTGAGATTGTAAACATAACTAAAAAAGCAGTGTTTTTTTTTTTTTTTTAACTTGAGTGCTTATTTTCACCTCAAATCTGTATTGAATGGATCTGATTAAACAAATAACTCACTTGTTTAATTTAATTACAAGGGCTCTCTCATTTTGGGTATTACTCTTTTTACTTTTGGCCAAGATTCCCTTCCTTTCATTATATACCTTGCTTATATTATAGTTCTACCATGGGGGGCAGGGGGTCATTTCTAGGGTTTGTCCTGTTCTTGTTTCGACAGAGAAGAGCTGCATCTATGCAGCTGCTTATATGCGAGTACAGTTTGGTGGAGTATGTTTCTGTGCATTTTACAGAGTTTTCTGGATTTAGTGGGGATCTGAAACCTGTAAATGATTCACTTGGGAGTAGACAGTTTGCCTTAGAAAAGTTTCTACAGGAGCTATGAGCAGAGAGGGCCTCTGGTTCCAATTTTATTTCGAAGGAGACAGCTTTTTCATCATACCAAACAAGGGACAATGATACGCAAGGAATGCTACAAGATGCTACCATATTGGTAAGGACAAGGTCAATAATGATGTTTTTCCCCCTGTTCTCCCACTGGGTACTTTGACTAATGGTTCCAGGTCATTTGTATTTACAAAGTTCAGTAATCTTTGTACTTCTGCACTCGTAGTGGTGTAGGTTTCCCAGTCTATAGTCTGGTATTTAAAATCACCTAGGAAAATAGTATTGGGATTATTAGAGAGAGACTCCAGTTCTTGTAGAATTGTGGCTTTCTTGAGTCATAGAGTAGGTTATACTATAACTAGCTAATATATGCTACTGGAATTTTCTGATGATGATTTGGACATGAAGAAGTGCTTCATGCTGCTTAGCCAGCCTTGATAGGAGTATCCCTTGAATGAAGACTGAGACACTTCCACCTTTTCCCCCCTTCTGTGCAGTGGCTGGTTTAAGGCATTATAGCCTTGCACAACCAGAGTACTCTCTGTCGCTTTAAACCATGTATCGGACATTACACAGACGAGGAAAGCTTGCAATGAATTAGTTTCTTGTTTGGGCTTCCAGCAACTTCACATATTCTTTTGTTTCTTTCATTGTGCTGGTATGGTTTATTTGGTTGGCACTGGGAAAAAGGCATTACAGAGGTAGAGGATGTCTTTGTCAGTATTCAGAAACCTAGAGGGGGACAGGTGAAGACCATCCCTGTTGAAGCTGTATGGCCTGTTGATCATGTTCCCTCATGCTGACAGACACTGGACCTCTCTAGAATGCCACCAAAAGCTACGTCAATTATTAAAGTCACTTATTTTTTACTTATATTGTGATATTATCCTAGGAGAAGGTATAATGCTGCTCAGTATTAGGCTCATACCCGCCTGAGATACACAGTCCGAGAGCTCCATCATGTCTCTCTTCACACAAACCAAGGGGATGCATCTCAAGTCACTGCCCCCTATATGTACAATGAGAGAGTCATAACTGTATCTGTTCACAGACTTGAGTGCATGTGTGATATGTAGGATCCTGGCACCAGACAAGCAACTTACTGGTAAGTTTTCCTTAATCAGACTGGTAAGAGGTTTATCTGTATGTCTTACAATAAAGTCACTAATAACTAGAATGGTTGGGTACATGCCTGCAGTACAGGCTCCGCATCCATGATTTTGGTATTCCTTGCACTATATGTGCTGGTAGGTTTTGAAAGTCTTAAGTGTTGCTGAGGGTGCCTAATGTCTGTGCTGCATCTTGCAGGCCATTGAGGCCTGGGCACATTGATCTTTATACCCTCAACACATGAAGGATTATGTGTGTGTTATGTTGGATGCAGTGAGGTGTGGTGTGCTGATAATGATCCTAGTGCCCGAGTTGTCTAGGTGTGAGATTTTTGTCTCCAATGATATTATATCACACACTGCACTGTGTTGTTTGAGTAATAGGTGATCCTCAGTCAGCATGATTATAATGTACAGAAACCCTGAATTACATTTTTGCTAAACTTTCTCAAACTGTTGTATCTTTAAAATTGTACTACCTAGATATAAACGTTTAGAACATTTTTGTTAATCAGACATAAGCTTTAACAAGACAGCTATAAATTCCTTTCTCGGTGCATGTTTATTTAGATATTTACAGAAATATGAAAACATATGCTTAATTAACATCAATATAATTCACACAGTGTCTTCCTCAAGACATGCAACTTAGAGTGCAAACATCAATGACAGTTTTCTTAAACCACATCCAAACTTTTACCTGATGCTATGTAAATGTTAAGTCACTTTATTAAATATACATGGAAATGTTACTTATTTTCATAATTTTTAAACTTACAATATCTCCCGTACAGCGCAAGAAAAATGGACAGTGACAATGAATTTACCTGTTTCCCATCATGACATTTCACACCACACCTGTCAATTGGATATAGGTCTCTCAGTTATAAAAATATGAACACAAGCATGAAAATATGAACAATATGTGGCAAACAGTGATTAATTTCTTTACTCCAGGACATTGCAGATCAACAGTCTTGGTGTCATTTTGTTAACAAGCCCATGCCTTTTCTAATACAGCCTATTATTATCTAATAAATCACTCAGGTAAAGAAGCCAAACCCAAAAAAAGACCTGGATGCCATAACGAGTTATGGGTGTTAACTGGAAATATACAAGAAAGGGTCTTTAAGCTTGAATGAGTTAAGGCAGCAAGGCATCTTGGTAAGGTGTAACAATGCAACAAATAAAGGGGCACTCAGTATGTCTAAGTGCAGCTTTAAACAGACAAATAGTATACTGAACAGCTAAGCTTACAAGAAAATTACAGTTTAAGCAGTTAAATGATCACAAATCCTGCAGTAAACAAATCACAATACTGCCACTATTGCAAATAAAAAGTAAAGTGGTGTACACTTAACATAAATGTAGATGTTCGAGTGTATTCACTGTTGCAGTCATCACATTTGGGTTATTCCTGTCTTAGCTTAGTATTTCTGTGTCAGTTGCTGTTGCTCCAGGACTGATGTCAGGTCGTCAGTGGTATAAAATAAGGCAGCCGACGCCATTACATCAGTTTTTCTTGCCCTAACTGTCAGGAGCCTCCAATAGGGGGCTAGGTTATGGTGGAAGACCACCACCAGTAGAACCTAAAGGTAATTAGAGAGAGAAAGAACAAGGGGGATGGAGGGAGGGAAACCAGGACTGCAACACTGAATACACTCGAACATCTACATTTATGGTAAGTGTACACAACTGTACTATGTTCTTCGTGCTTCACTGTTGTAGTGATCACATTTGGGTTGATTCCTAAAGCTGAAGAAAAGGGTGCAGGCAGTCAAGAAGACTGGGGGCTGGCTAGGAAGCCCTGCAAGACTGCGCAGGCAAAGTCTGCCTTGGATTTGGAGAAGATAGACAGGTGGTAATGCTTGTTGAAGGTATGAACAGATGTCCATGTTGCAGCCTCCAGGATGTCCCTGGTGGGGACCCCTCTGAGGAAAGCTGCAGAGGTGGAATTTGCTCTAGTAGAATGTGTCCTGACCCCCTTCCTTGGGGGGGGGGGGGGTTACCGTGCTATTTGTAGCAGAAATGGATGCAGCGTGCTATCCATTTGGAAATTGTTTGTTTGGATATGGCCTTACCCTCGGCTCCTGCAGTGAAGCTGACTAGCAATTATCAGTTTTTCTAAAAGATTTAGTCCTGTCTAGGTAGAATCTAAGCTGTCTGTGCACATCTAGAGAGTGCAGAATCCTTTCCCCCTTGTTTTGTGGGTTAGGGAAAAAGGTGGGCAAATGAATGGATTGGTTGAGAGTTTAGGTACCATTGCAGTTTCCTCATATGCAGTCTGGCATATGGAATGAGTAGAATGGAAGAAGCTATGAACCCCAGAGCTTGCAGGATTTTCCTTGCAGATAACTGGGTCCTGGTGGCTAGTTGAGAGAAGTAGGCTGTCGCGTAGGATTGTTTTTCTGTTGTAAGGAATGCCATCTAGGGTGCCGTGTCCAGGCTTGCTCCCAGGAATACATTTTTTTGTGTGGGTACTAGCTTGGATTTCTTTTCGTTGATAGTACACCTCAGGGAGGTCAGCAGGTCCTTTACATAGGTCAGGTGTTTTAGCAGCTTTTCCTGACTATCTGCCTGAATCAGGCAGCTGTCTAAGTATGGGTAAATTTGAATATTTCTTTATCTGCAAAAAGCAATGTGGGGAGCCAGACATTTTGTGAAAACTCTGGGAGCAGTGGATAAGCCAAAGGGAAGCGCAGAGAACTGAAAGTGCAGTGATCCTACCTTGAAATGTAGATATTTCCTGCACGATTCCCTGATTGGATGTATAGGTAGGCCTCTTTTAGGTCTAGGGTGGCTAAGCAAGCATCCTTGGAAAGCATAGGCAGAAGCTGCTGTTGGGTGAGCATTTTGAATTTTGGTTTCACCAGAAAGGTGTTAGAATGGATAGATCGAGGATGGAGGATGGAGCGCCATGTGCCCTCTTTTCTGGGTACCGGGAAGAGTCTGGAGTAGAAAAGTACAGTTTTGTACCTACCATAAATGTAGATGTTCGAAGATCCACATTGCTGCAGTCCTTACATATGGGTAGTCCGCTGTCCTCGATCGGCCCGAATACCAAAGTATTAGGTTGACGTCGGTCACGGCGCTTAAAACTGACATCAGGACGTCAGGGTACAAAAGCGCATGACCGACGTCATATCCTCAGTCTTTTCCTGCCCCAGATGTCAGAAGGCCCTAACAAGAAAGGCCAAAGCCAAAAAACAGCAAAAAATAACCAACCACCCCTGCACTAACCATATTTACAATATGTACAACCCAAACCACACCACCACCTCTCACTACAGAGGGGAAGGAGGGAGGGTAAATTGGACTGCAGCAATGTGGATCTTCGAACATCTACATTTATGGTAGGTACAAAACTGTACTATGTTCTTCATCTCACATTGCTGCAGTCCTTACATATGGGTAGAATCCCAAAGCAGAGGTAAGGGAGGATGGCAAAACTATAAAGCATTAGGGGCTGCCAAAATGCCCTGTAAAATTGCAGTGGCAAATCCAGCCCTAGATTTAGAGTAAAGTGGAAGGTGGTAATGCTTAGAGAAAGTATGCACTGAACTCCAAGTAGCTGCTTCCAAAATATCTTTAGTAGCCACCCCCCTTAAGAAAGCTGTAGAAGTGGCAGTAGCCCTAGTGGAATGAGGCCTAATCCCAGCTGGAATCTCCTTACCATGATGGGAATAACAGAAAGCAATACAAAAACCAATCCACTTAGAAATAGTTTGTTTTGAAACAGGTTTGCCCTGAGAACCCAAAGCAAAAGAAACAACTGCTGAGACTGCCTGAACCCTTTAGTTCTGCTCAAATAATATCGTAACTGTCTGTGTATATCCAAAGTGTGCAAAATCCTCTCCCCTTTATTTTGGGGGTTTGCATAAAAAGTAGGCAAATGAATAGTTTGGTTTAAAGCCACACTAGAAACCACTTTAGGCATAAAAGAAGGGTTAGTACGCAAAGACACCCTATCCTTGTGGAAAATTAAGAAAGGCTCAACCGCCATAAGGGCCTGTAATTCAGAAACCCTTCTCGCAGAGGTAATGGCCAACAAAAAAGCAGTCTTCCATGATAAATATTTCAACTCTGCAGTTGCTGCAGGCTCAAAAGGTTGTAGAGTGAGTTTCTCCAACACAAAATTGAGATCCCAAGCAGGAGTAGGAGCTCTACGTGGGGGTCTTATATTCTTTGCCCCTCTAAGGAATTGCTTAAACAAAGGATGAGAAAATAATGGTGGGTCACAGTCATAGTGAGCAGAAATCGCTGCAGCATGAACCTTTATAGAGGAGAAGGACAAACCTTTGTCCAATAACTCAGTAAGGTATTGAAGAGCAACACTTAAATTAGGTTTAGAAACATCAAAGTCCTTTGCTGTACTCCAAAATAAAAATCTCCTCCATTTATCTGCGTAAACTTTCCTTGTACTAGGTCTTCTGGCCTCCAAAATAACATTCAAAACTTGTTGTGGAAGCTGAGACCCTCCAGGGTTTAAAACAGAATATGCCAGGCTGTTAGATGTAGAGTGAAGTTTGACATTGAGTAAATGACTGTTCTCCTGAGATAGCAGGTGAGGAATCGAAGGCAAAGGCCATGGAGGCTCCCGTACCAGACTTCTCAGTAATGGGTACCAGTGCTGTCGAGGCCAATCCGGAGCTATTAAAATCATGTTTGGCTTGTCCTGTCTGACCTTCAGGAGTACCTTTGGGAGGAGAGGCAGAGGTGGAAAGGCATACACGTGAAGATTGCTCCAAGTGAATGAGAGAGCATCCACTTTCCAAGCTGTGGGATGAAACCTTTTTGTGCACAACTTTGGCAGCTGGTAATTTAGTGGAGAAGCGAACAGATCTATGTCTGGAGTTCCCCATAACACTGTCAATTTCTGAAATACATGAGGATCCAATTTCCACTCGTGGGGATCCATAATTTGTCTGCTCAACACATCTGCTAAGGAGTTCTGTGCTCCTGGCAGAAACCTTGCCTGAAGATTTAGCTGTAAACTGAGAGCAGTCTCCCACAAAATCATTGCTTGTCTGCATAGAGGATATGAATGCGTCCCCCCTTGCTTGTTGATGTACCACATGAAAGTTGTGTTGTCTGTTTGAATCAACACCTGCCCTGGAAGAAGTAAATCCTTGAAAGCTATCAATGCAAATTGGACTGCTAACATCTCCTTCAAGTTGATATGTAAATGTTGAAGTCTGGCAGGCCACGTGTCTTGTACCCATTTTCCATTTAGATGAGCTCCCCAAGCTTTGTCTGAGGCATCTGTCGTTAAAATCTGACTCGCCTCTGGTCGGGTTACAGAGAGTCCCTTGTTTAGGTGACATTCCTGAGCCCACCACAAAAATTCCTTTTGAATGCAAGGTATTATCTGAATGACAGTGTCCAAATCTTGGCAGTGCTGCGTCCATACATTTTGAGATACCATTGTAGCTTCCTCATATGCAGTTTGGCATTGGGAAGTACCAGAATACAAGATGCCATGAACCCCAAGGCTTGAAGGACTGTCCTTGCAGTCAGCCTGTACTGACGAGACAATTGGTGGAAGTAAAGGGAAAGATTCTTTTGTTTGTCCGGGGTCAAAAAGGCCATCTGGGATGCTGTATTCAGTCTCACACCCAGAAAGCACATGTCCTGAGAGGGTACTAGACTGGACTTTATTTCGTTCACAGAATACCCCAGGCATCTTAACACTGCCATCACATACTGTAAATGATGAAGAAGTTCGTCCTTTCCTTGGGCCAGAATCAGGCAATCGTCCAAATAAGGATAGATTTGTATTCCTCTTAGCCTGAAGAAAGCTACCACTGGAGCCAGAACCTTCGTGAACACTCTGGGCGCAGTAGATAAGCCAAAGGGCAATGCAGAGAACTGATAATGAAAAGTCCCAGCCCGAAAACGCAGATACTTTCTGCAACTGAGCCTGATAGGAACATGAAGGTACGCCTCCTTGAGATCCAGAGTCACCATCCAGTGATCTTTGCCCAGCAGAGGTAAAAGCTGTTGTAACGTCAACATTTTGAACTTGGGAATGTCCAGATATGTGTTGAGGATAGATAAATCCAAAATTGGTCTCCACGTGTTCCCTTTCTTTGGTACTAGAAACAGGCGAGAATAAAATCCTAGGCCCACTTCTGGCAGAGGGACAGGTTGTATGGCCCCTATTTGAAGTAGTAGAGAAATTTGTTTGTGAGCCTCTAGTCTTTGCTGAGGAGGAACGTCTGGCATGCCTTTGAAAGGAGGCAAGGTATGGAAATAAAACTTGCAACCTTGGTGTATGATATCCAATACCCATTTGTCTTGGGTAATCAAAATCCAATTTTCCTTGAAGAGTGCCAACCTTCCTCCCAAAAGTGCTGCCAGGCAAGAAGGATCTGGCAGCTGAAAAAGTAGGTCATTGGGCCTGTTTACGAAAGGACTGGCCCCTGCCCTCACCGAAGATTGTGCAGGTGAACTCCTGTTCTAGGTCTGAAAGAACTCTGAGCTCTGCCCCTACCACGTCTAGATCTACCCCTAGACTGAGAATCATAAGAAGGATACGTCCACCCCTTAGCAGGCCAATTCCTACTAAACTTCGGAGGCTGAACTTGCAAAAAATCCTTAACAGCCTGCATAGACTTAGCCTTGTCTTCCATTTTCTTCAAGACTGACTCCACAGGTGAACCAAACAACACATCAGACTGCAAAGGAGCATTCAAAATCCTTGTCTTAACATGGTCAGATAAATTCTGATCCTTCAGCCAGGCGTGCCTGCGAAGAACTGAACCAGTGGCAGCCACCCTAGACGAGGCCTGCACAGCATCAAAACCACATTGTAATGAATGCTTACCCACCTGTTCAGAGACATGCACCAAATCTTGTAATTCTTTACACTCAATGCCTTCCACCAGAGCATCCACCTTAGACTTCAATTGAGAAAGAAGAAAGTTTTGATATTTCAACATATGAAACTGGCAATTCAAAGCCCTCATAGCTAAGGTAGAAGATGTATAGACCTTCTTTCCCCATCTATCCAAAGCTCTGGCCTCTTTATCTAGAGGAACCGGATTTTTACAACAGAGGCCTTGACACCCTTAGGTCCCTGACTAATAGTTTCTGGGTCCGCCCTAGGACTCTTATAAAGATATTTATGAGCCTCAGGCACCCTGTAATACCTATCCAGTTTAACAGGCGCAGGAGGCAGAGAATCAGGATTAAGTGAAGCCTCTGAAAACACATCTTCCACAACATCCAGAACAGGGGGTATAGCCAAGGGCCTATGTTGGGGTAAAAGCAAAAATTCCCTAAGCCTTTTCCGAGAATCAGAGAAGTCCTGACCTTCCCACTTAAAATGTTCCCTCATAGAATGAAGTGTCTCTGAAAAAGAAAAACCCTCTGGAGGAGAAGCAGAAGGAGTGGAATCATCTGCATCAGAATCAGAATAAGGAGAGTACTCCTGCAAGTCTTCAGCCGAAGACTCTGAAACATCGAAGCCTGCTCAAAACTTCCCAACTCTGGCTCCACCCTAGGCCTCTTATCAGGAGGGGGCAAAGAACCTCTAATCAGAGTAATCAAATCTTCTGCCATTTTAAGCATGTGCTTCTTAGGCATAGACCCTGCTGAACTAGGAGTGACACCAACAGAAGCTAAACCTGGCCTGCCTCTGGGAGAAGCCTTGGAAACAGAAGGAGAGGGCCTAACCACCCTAGGAAGGGAGGGGAGTACAGTAACCTGAGAAGCCCCTTCAGCCTGACCTGCCTCTAGAGAGGCCACATCCTGCAAAATCAAAGTCTCCCCCTGAGACTCCAGAGAAGTCTCCGTCGGAACCACCGGTTCCACTGAAGCCTCTAAAGAACCGGCGTCCGGAACGGACGACTCATCTTGCCTGGGTTTAACTGTTTTGTCTTTGCGCTTCTTCGTAGAAGCGGGCGCCGGAGAGTCCGACGGCATATTATAATTGCACCGCTTACCGAAGACCAGCCTAGCACAATCTAACCTTCGCAATAGTGCGCTTATTGAACCTAGCACAAAAGCGACACCCGACAACGTCGTGCTCAGGCCCCAAACAAGGAATGCACAAAGAATGATAATCCCTATGCGGTATCTGCTTCCCACAAGAAATA
Organism: Protopterus annectens; assembly: GCF_019279795.1. Classification (NCBI taxonomy): domain Eukaryota; kingdom Metazoa; phylum Chordata; order Ceratodontiformes; family Protopteridae; genus Protopterus; species Protopterus annectens. Next base: position 1,985,701,583 of record NC_056729.1, on the reverse strand, counting down.
CAGTTATTCACTTTTTCTGACATCCGGTAATACACTGAGGCAAGAAAAACCAAAATATTCCCAACGGGTACTTAGCCAACTTGGATTCGGTCTGAAACTCCGAACTCGAAAATTTCAGAACGCCGAACGGCACTTGCAACGCTGCTTCTGCATCGGACCATGCGGCAAAAAAGACTGAGGATATGACGTCGGTCATGCGCTTTTGTACCCTGACGTCCTGATGTCAGTTTTAAGCGCCGTGACCGACGTCAGCCTAATACTTTGGTATTCGGGCCGACCGAGGACAGCGGACTACCCATATGTAAGGACTGCAGCAATGTGAGATGAAGAACATCCTTGGCTTATGTGGGAGGTTGGCATAATGGTTAAGGTGTTTGCCTTACAGACGCAAGGTATGGAATTTCATTCTCACAGGGGGTAATTGGCTAGGCTTAAAATGGCCTCTAAGGGCAATTAGTCTTGTACTAACCTATAAACCTAAAACCTATATAAATCTGTTCTGCAGGAAAGTACAGTTTTGTACCTACCATAAATGTAGATGTTCGAGGATCCACATTGCTGCAGTCCTAACAATTGGGTAGTCCGCTGTCCAGTCGGCCCGAATACCAAAGTATAAGGCTGACGTCGGTCAGGGCGCATTAGTCTGACGTCAGTACGTCAGGGTACTAATGCGCATGACCGACGCCATATCCTCAGTCTTTTCTTGCCCCAGATGTCAGAAGACCCTAAAAAGACAAGGCCCAATATACCTGCACCAAAAATATGTACAATCCATACAAAAATATCAGCATATAACCTCACCTACACAACCACCCCTAAACACAGAGGGGAAGGAGGGAGGGTAAATTGGACTGCAGCAATGTGGATCCTCGAACATCTACATTTATGGTAGGTACAAAACTGTACTATGTTCTTCGTTCCACATTGCTGCAGTCCTAACAATTGGGTAGAATCCCAAAGCAGAGGTAAGGGAGGCTGGTAAATCATAAAGTAGCAGGAGCTGACAACATGCCTTGCAAAATAGCTGTGGCAAAACCAGCCCTAGACTTAGAATAGAGAGGAAGGTGATAATGCTTAGAGAAAGTATGCACTGAACTCCAAGTAGCTGCCTCCAAAATATCCTTAGTTGCCACCCCTTAGAAATGCTGTTGAAGTGGCAGTAGCCCTAGTGGAATGAGGCCTAATCCCAGCTGGAATCTCCTTGCCATGATGGGAATAACAAAATGCAATGCAAAACCCAATCCACCTAGAAATAGTTTGTTTTGACACAGGCTTGCCCTGAACTCAAAGCAAAAGAAACAAACAACTGCTGAGACTGCCTAAAATCCTTAGTCCTGCTCAAATAATAACGCAATTGCCTGTGCACATCTAAAGTGTGCAAAATCTTTTCCCTTTATTTTGGGGTCTGCATAAAAAGTAGGCAAATGAATAGTTTGGTTTAAAGCCACACTAGAAACCACCTTAGGCAAAAAAGAAGGATTAGTACGTAATGATACCCTATCCTTATGGAAAATCAAAAGGGCTCAACTGCCATAAGGGCCTGCAATTCAGACACCCTTCTTGCAGAAGTAATAGCCAACAGAAAAGCAGTCTTCCATGACAAGTATTTCAATTCAGCAGTAGCTGCAGGCTCAAAAGGTTGTAGAGTAAGTTTTTCCAACACAAAATTGAGATCCCAAGCAGGAGTAGGAGCTCTACGTGGGGGTCTTATATTCTTTGCCCCTCTAAGAAACTGCTTGAACAAAGGATGCGAAAACAATGGTGGGTCACAATCATAGTGAGCTGAAATTGCTGCAGCATGAATCTTAATGGAAGAGAAGGACAAACCTTTGTCTAATAACTCAGTAAGATATTGAAGAGCCACACTCAGATTAGGCTCAGAAACCTCCAAATTCTTTGCTGTACTCCAAAACAAAAATCTCTTCCATTTTTCTGCGTACACTTTCCTTGTACTAGGTCTTCTAGCTTCCATAATCACATTTAAAACTTGTTGAGGAAGTTGAGACCTGCTGTGTTTCAACACAGAATATGCCAGGCTGTCAGATGAAGAGAGTGAAGCTTGACATTGAGCAGATGACCGTCCTTCTGAGATAACAGATGTGGAATCAAAGGTAAGGGCCATGGAGGCTTCCTTACCAGACTCCTTAGTAGTGGGTACCAGTGTTGCCGAGGCCAATCTGGAGCTATTAAAATCATCCTTGGCTTGTCTTGTCTGACCTGTAAGAGCACCTTTGGAAGAAGAGGCAGAGGTGGAAAGGCATACACATGAAGATTTTTCCAACTGAAAGACAGAGCATCCACTTTCCAAGCTGTGTGATGAAACCCCTTTGTGCAAAACTTTGGCAGCTGGTGGTTTAGTGGAGAAGCGAACAGATCTATGTCTGGAGTTCCCCATGACACTGTCAATTTCTGAAATACATGAAGATCCAGTTTCCACTCGTGGGGATCCATGATTTGTCTGCTTAACACATCTGCTAAGGAGTTCTGTGCTCGGGGCAGAAACCTTGCCTGAAGAGTTAGTTGCAAGCTGAGCGCTGTCTCCCATAAAATCATTGCTTGCCTGCATAGAGGATAAGAATGTGTTCCCCTTGTTTGTTGATGTACCACATGACAGTTGTGTTGTCTGTTAGAATCAACACCTGCCCTGGAAGAAGTAACTCCTTGAAAGCCATTAATGCAAACTGGACTGCTAACATCTCCTTCATGTTGATATGTAGATGCTGTAGTCTGGCAGGCCACTTGTCTTGTATCCACTGTCCATTTAGATGAGCTCCCCAAGCAATGTCCGAGGCATCTGTCGTTAAAATCTGACTCGCCTCTGGTCGGGTCACAGAGAGTCCCTTGTTTAGGTGACATTCCTGAGCCCACCACAAAAATTCTTTTTGAAGGCAAGGTATTATTTGAATGACAGTGTCCAAATCCTGGCAGTGCTATGTCCATACATTTTTGAGATACCATTGTAGCTTCCTCATATGCAGTTTGGCATTGGGAAGCACCAGAATACAAGATGCCATGAACCCTAAGGCTTGAAGGACTGTCCTTGCAGTCAGCCCGGACTGAAGAGATAGTTGATGGAAGTAAATGGAAAGATTCTTTTGTTTGTCCGGGGTTAAAAAGGCCATCTGGGCTGCTGTATTCAGTCTCACACCCAGAAAGCACATGTCTTGAGAGGGTACTAGACTGGACTTTATTTCGTTCACAGAATACCCTAGGCATCTTAGCACTGCTATCACATATTCCAAATGCTGTAAAAGGTCTTCCTTTTCTTGAGCCAGAATCAGGCAGTCGTCCAAGTAAGGATAGATTTGAATTCCTTTTAGCCTGAAGTAAGCTATCACTGGAGCCAGAACCTTTGTGAATACTCTGAGCCCAGTAGATAAGCCAAAGGGCAATGCAGAGAACTGATAATGAGAATTTCCAGCTCGAAACGCAGATACTTCCTGCAACTTAGTCTTATAGGCACATGAAGGTAAGCTTCCTTGAGATCTAAAGTTACCATCCAGTGATCTTTGCCCAGCAGAGGTAAAAGCTGTTGTAACGTCAACATCTTGAACTTGGGAATGTCCAGATAAGTGTTGAGGATAGATAAATCCAAAATTGGTCTCCACGTGTTCCCCTTCTTTGGTACTAGGAACAGGCGAGAATAAAATCCTAGGCCCCTTTCTGAGACAGGGACTGGCTGAATGGCCCCTATTTGGAGTAACTGAGAAATTTGCTTGTGAGCCTCTTTCTTTTGGGAGGAGGAACGTCTGGCATGCCTTTGAATGGGGGCAATGTATGGAAATAAAACCTGTAACCATGGTGAATGATATCCAACACCCATCTGTCTTGAGTAATTAAATCCCAATTTTCTTTGAAAAGAGACAGTCTTCCTCCCAGAGGAGCTGCCAGACGAGAATCTACTGGCAGCTGAAAAGGCAGGTCATTGGGTCTGTTTACGAAAGGACTGACCCCTGCCCTCACCAGAAGTCTGAGCAGGTGAACTCCCTGTTCTAGGCCTAAAAGCACTTTGAGCTCTGCCCCTACCACGTCTAGACCTACCCCTAGACTGGGAATCATAAGCAGGATATGTCCATCCCTTAGTAGGCCAATTTCTACTAAACTTTGGTGGCTGCACCTGCAAAAAATCTTTAACAGTTTGCATAGACTTAGCTTTGTCTTCCATTTTCTTTAAAACTGCTTCCACAGGTGAACCAAACAACACATCAGACTGTAAAGGAGCATCCAAAATCCTTGTCTTAACATGCTCAGCTAAATTCTGATCCCTCAACCAGGCATGCCTGCGAAGAACAGAACTAGTGGCAGCCACCCTCGAGGAGGCCTGTACAGCATCAAAACCACATTGCAAAGAATGCTTACCCACTTGTTCAGACACATGAACTAAATCCAGCAACTCTTTACACTCAATACCTTCCGCCAAAGCATCCACTTTAGATTTCAATTGTGAAAGGAGATAATTTTGATATTTTAGCATGTGAAACTGACAATTCAACGCCCTCATGGCTAAAGTGGAAGAAGTATACACTTTCTTTCCCCATCTATCCAAAGCCCTTGCCTCTTTATCAGTGGGAACAGGGTTTTTAACAACAGAGGCCTTAACACCTTTAGGTCCCTGAGAAACAGTCTCCGGTCCCTAGGACTCTTAAAAAGATACTTATGAGCCTCAGGCACCCTATAGTACCTATCAGGTTTAACAGGAGCAGGAGGCAAGGAATCAGGGTTCAGGGAAGCCTCTGCAAAAACATCTTCTACCACATTCAACACAGGAGGTATAGCTAAGGGCCTATGCTGGGGTAAAAACAAGAATTCCCTAAGCCTTTTCCTAGAATCAGAGTAATCTTGGCCTTCCCATTTAAAGTGCTCCCTCATGGAATGCAGAGTTTCTGAAAATGAGAAATCCTCAGGAGGAGAAGCTGTAGGAGTGGAATCATCCGCATCAGAATCAGAATAAGGAGGAAACTCCTGTACATCTTCCGCAGAAGACTCAGAAGCCTCTGAACACTGTTCAAAAGTCTCAAACTCAGGTTCCACCCTAGGCCTCTTATCAGGAGGGGGCATAGAACCTCTAATCAGAGTAATTAAATCTTCTGCCATTTTAAGCATATGTTTCTTAGGCACAGAACCTGAAGTGCTAGGAGAAGCCCCCACTGAAGCTAAACTTGGCCTACCTCTCAAAGAGGTTTTGGAAACAGAAGGAGAAGCTCTAACTACCTTGGGAAGAGAGGGAAGAACAGTTACCTGAGAAGCCCCTCAGCCTGGCCTACTTCCTGAGAAGGCACATCCTGCAACAGTAAAGTCTCAGCCTGAGACTCCAAAGAGACTCCTGGCAAAACCTCTGGCTCCACTGAGCCTTCTAAAGAGCCGACGTCTGGGACTGCCGGTTCATCAACCCTAGGCTTCACTGCTTTGTCCTTGCGTTTTTTGGACGAAGCGGGCGTCGGAGCATCCGACGGCATTTTATAATTACAACGCTTCCCAAACACTAACCTGGCACAGTCTAACCGTCTCTTAATAGTGCGTTTGTTAAATCTAGCACAAGAGCGGCATCCAACAACGTCGTGCTCAGGCCCTAAACAAGGTATACACAAGGTATGGTAATCCCTATGAGGTATCTGTTTCCCACAAGAAATACAGTTATTCACTTTTTCTGACATCCGGTTAAATACTGAGGCAAGAAAAAACCAAAATGTTCCCCAACGGGGTACTTAGCCAACTTTGATTCGGTCTGAAACTCCGACTTCAGAAAATTTCAGAACGCCAACCTGCACTCGCAAAACTGCTTCTGCATCGGACCATGCGGCAAAAAAGACTGGGGATATGGCGTCGGTCATGCGCATTAGTACCCTGACATACTGACGTCAGACTAATGCGCCCTGACCGACGTCAGCCTTATACTTTGGTATTCGGGCCGACTGGACAGCGGACTACCCAATTGTTAGGACTGCAGCAATGTGGAACGAAGAACATCATGCTCTACTGCTGTCATAGAGAGCAGGGAAAGAATTTGCTTTTTGGCCTCTGCCCACTAGTTTGGGAGAAGATCTGGGAACCCTTTTGGGGTTGGCAGAGTATGGAAATAAAATTTGTATCCCTGGGACACTATGTTGAGGACCCAGCGGTCATTGGTAATGGTGGCCCAGTTGCTTGCGTGGAAGGACTGTCTTCCTCCAAGGGGCAAGAGAAGGTGGGCAGGAGGAGGGGGTGGAAGTGTAAAGTCATTGTGAGTTCTTACCATATGGGGGTGGCTTTGCACTCCCTGGTTTTGAAGAGGAGGAACTCCATTGCTTAGATCTCTGCATTCCCTGGGGCTGTTGTCGGGGGGCCTGCTTCCTCTGGGTCTGGGCTGAGCTGACTTGGAGGGGGGCAGGAAAGGACCAGTGCTTGGAGGGGCAATGCCTACTGAACCTTGGTGGCTGGACCTGTAAGAAGTCTTTAAATGTCTGCACAGATTTAGTTTTTCTTCCATCTTTTTTAAGACCTCTTCTGCCTTGGTGTCAAATAAGTTGTCTATGTGCAAGGGTGCATCCAATAATTTGGATTTGACATGGTCTGGCAAGGGCTGTTCCTTAAGCTAATCATGCCTTCTAAGGACAGAACCAGTGACTGCTGCCCTGCAAGATGCTTCTAGGGCGTCAAAACCACATTGTAAGGTGTGCTTAGTTATTTGACTTGCAGAATGCATTAACTCTTGTAACTCTATTTTCTGCACAAGCAGGGAAAGAAGATATTTTTTGTTTGAGGAGTTCCACGGCATATTGCTGATATTACAGCATATGGAACTGACAATTTAATGCTCTAATAGCAAGAGTAGCAGAGGTGTATATTTTTTACCCCATCTGTCTACAGCTCAGGAATACCTATCTGAGGGGGTGGGATTCTTAGCTGAAGTTGCTTTGATTCCTTTAGGTCCTTAAGAGATGACCTTGGGGTCAGCAGTAGGATTTTTGAAAAGAAATTTGTGAGAATCAGGGACTCTATAGTACCTGTCCTGTTTCCTGGGAGCAGGAGGGAGGGTGTCAGGAGTCAGACTGGATTCCATAAAAACATCATCCACAACATTCAGGACAGGAGGGATGGCCAGAGGTCTGTGCTGTGGAAGATCTAAGAATTCTCTGAGTCTCTTTTTTGACTGAGGATAGTCCTGACATTCCCATTGGAAATGCTCCCTTAAAGTATGAAGGGTTTCTGCAAAGGAAAAGTCCTCAGGTGGAGAGGTTGAAGAGATGGATTCCTCTGCATCAGAATCCTCATAAGCAGAGAGGAGTTGCATATCTTCATATTCAGATGCATCAGAGTCATCGGACTCCTGTTCAGATAAAACTACTGGGGACAAGTCTCTTTTTCTTTTTTTGAAGGGGTAGCCTGGCTTCCCCTGATAAGCATTATAAGGTCTTCCACCATTTTAAGCATTTGAGACTGAGGCAAGGAAGCAGGTGCCTGAGCTTGGGTCATTGGTTTTTTGGGTGTGGTTTGTACCCTGGGCCTTAAAAACTTGGTAGTTTTCGAAAGAACTGAAGACGCAAAAGAAGTTGGTCTGTGTCGAGTATCGGTAGTGCGAAGTACTTCCTCAGAAGCCGGTGCCTGCTCAGCAGCTCCAGACCCATCCAAGGTAGAGACATCCGCAGGATCCTTAGTCGAAGAAGAGTCTCGTGGCATACCAGACTCTGAAAGGGTCTTGGTAGCAGCCTATGAATCCACAGAAGTGGGCGTCAGGGGTTGCGAAAGAGCCTCACTGAGTACTGACGATTAGCTACGGAAGCATTGTCAGCAGTTTTGGACCTGTGCGGTCTGTCTCTGTCTTTACAAACTGCTTCTGCTTCGGGCTCCTTGGCAAGAAAGACTGATGTAATGGGGTCGGCTGCCTGATTTTACACCACTGATGAACTGATGTCAGACCTGGAGTGACAGCAACCGATGCAGAAATACTAAGCCTCTTGTATTCGGGCCGACTGAGGGCTACCCTGGCAGGGATAACCCAAATGTGATGGCTGCAACAGTGAAACATGAAGAACATCTACAAGACATTAGACAGGAGCAAATACAACTTTTCGTTTGGCTAAAAATGTGCAACATGAATTAAAAGTACAAAATCAGTATATAAACACAGTTGAATTGAAAAACAGCAGCATTTAACAAGAAAAACATGAAATAAAACCTTTTTTCCTTTCCTTTTTAATAGAAAATGGTGTTTGGAATGCATGGGGGATGCAGAGATAGCTCAGCTAATTTATTTCAGTTCAGGGCTTTCCAAGCTTCTCAAGACTTTTAGATAAAAGTATTTTTGGTAACAGGTCCAGAGCACAAAAGGTCTTACCATAACTTTGGCAAAAGAAAACAGAAATAGTTGCTGCCAAACTAAAGCAGCCTATGACAAGAAAACAACCAGAGGATCTATACTGGTAGTAGAGACAATTTGGAAATTCTATGAAAATCTGTATAAACCAGAGGAACAGGGAAATGAAGAAAAGGTACAGATGGAAATATTTATGCCAAGGTTAGAGGAAGACAAGGCTCAATGATTAATAGCAAAGATAAGAAAGATAGGAGATAAAATTGGTGATGTATAATCCTGTGGAACACTTTGAGACTGTTTCATGTCGCTTTAGGATATAAAATAAATGAAGATAAAAGAAAGGCTTTAGCAGCAGCCTACGTACTCACACTTGAACTGGTTCAGGAATACCCATACATATGGGGTCATGCTAAGGAAGTATTTAGGTGTATGAATTAAATTAGATTCCGCTATGGCAGGTAAGTCTACAATGGGAGAGACCAAACAAAAGATAACACAAAAGTAAGATCCTGGAAGCTCTTGACTGTTGGATATGGGTAGTAAAATACAAGCAGTGAAATTATTTCATCCCTTTAGCTTTATATACATCAGATATATCATATGTTTATCAATCAAAAGAGATGTTGTACATGATAATAAAAAGTTGAAGGAATTTATTTGGGAGGGGAAAAGGGCAAGACTTATGAACCCTGCATGTGAGATAAGTTGATTGTTTCCACAGAAAGAACAGTTGTGTAAGATCTTACCACAACAGCAGATGCTCTACTTTTCACTGTGCAATATTCTTTACACTTAGGATATCCTGCCAAGGATAGCCAAATGTTTGGCCAGCATACTTATGCCTTTACACCTCCCAGGTGTAGGTTAGATGCATTTCCTACATGCAAGGCATACAGTGGATATGTGACAAATGGATGCCTAATCTTCAGAACTGAAATGTCCCATAAGAACCAGAACAACCCCAGAGAAAAGCAACAACATGTACACCCATGAAGGAGAAAAAGGATGGGAGAAGGACTCCTTGGCCAGAAGAATGGATACAGAAAGTAACAGGAGGCAGAATGGAGACAGAGAATATTGCAACAGTGAGATTAATAACAGTAAGACCTTACACAACTGTACTATGTCCTTCTTTATCACTGCAGCAGTATTCTTTACACTTTGGAAATTACAAAAGCTACTGAAAAGTATGGGTAGAGAAATGCACAGAAGAACCCTCCACAAACCCATGAAGGATGGCTCTGGCAAAACCTGCCCTGGCTGTGGAAATCACTTCCAAGTTGTAATGTTTGGTAAAAGTGTGAACAGAAGACCAAGTAGCAGCTTCCAAGCTGAATCTAGTATTCAGACCTTCAAAAAAAGCGGCAAAAGAAGACACTGCCATGGTGGCATGAGCATGAATGGAAGAGGAAAACTGTTTGCCATGAAAATAACAGCAAAAGGAAATGGCCTCAGAAATCCAATAGGAGATGTGCGGCTTAGATACTGCCAAAGCCAGTTTCCTGACATGAAAGGAAACAAAAAGTTGCTCGGAGAAGATGAAACATATCAGGACATCTAAGCAATATCTAAGCTGTCTATGCGAATCCAAGATGTAAATATCCTTTTTACTATTATTCTGTGGAGAAGGGAAAAAAGAAGGAAGATGAATGGACTGATTCAAGGAAAAATCATTAACCACCTTGGGCATAAAAGGAGGACTGATATGAAGAGACACACTATCTTTGTGAAAAAACAAATAAGGAGGAACTGCCATGAGTGTTTGAAGTTCAGAGGTCCTCTTGGCAGAAGTAAGCACCAACAATACAGTTTTCCAAGTACAATGCTGTAGGGAGAAAGAACAAAAGGCAGGTTGAAAAGTGGACAGAGTCAACTTCTCAAGATCAAAATTAATGTTCCAAGGAGGAAGAACAGACTTTCTTGGAGGACAAACATGAAGGACGCCACTCAAAATTAAAAGCCAAAGGTGGATTCAGATGGAGAAAAGCTGAAATTGTCAGCAAACGAACTTTAACAGATGAATATTACAAACCAGAATTCAGCGACTTACAAAAGTAAAAAAGGACCGTCATGTTTAAGACACGAAGTAGAAAACATCTTCCATTTAATCACATGTGATTTTCTAGTAGTGTGATTTTTGGCCTTCTGCACAACTTTAAGCACATCCTCAGAAAAGTGGAGCCGAAAAGGAATTAAAATCTTATTACCCAAAGTGTCAGTGGACAAGTGAGGGTGAATGAGAGATCCTTTGTCTTGTGTGAGGAGATCCATCTTGTGAGGTAACTTGTGGTGATTGCCCGTGGTCAGATGAAATAGGAGGAGGAACCAGTGATGTCTGGGCCAAAAGTGAGTCACTAGCAAAGTTCTGGGTGTGTCCCACATGATCTTGTGATAGACTACATGAAAGACTCTTGTAAAAAAAACTTGTGATCCTCAGGGACTTTATAAAATCTGTCTGGCTTCTTAGGGGCCAGAGGTTGACAAGAGTCGGAGAAGCTGCAGAAAATGTATCCAAAGGGTGACTAAAACAGAAGGGACTGCAAGTCTGTGGCTACTTCATTTGCAAGACTACATAATACCTCTTTTGAACATCAGAAACCTGGGAACAGTCCCACTTAAAGTGATTCATCATAAAGACTATAATATCCACAAAAGGTAATTCTTCAAAAGGAGAATCAGGGAACAGTGAATTTTCTTCATCAGATTCAAAGGTGGGAGGAGACTGGACCTGGGAAGAGTATGCCAAAGACTCTTCACCAGAATCCAACTCTTCATCAGAAGAGTCAGAATCCCTAGGCCTTTATGAAGGGTTGAGGATCAGGAAGCAGAAGCAGGGACAGACAATCCTTGTGGAGGCTTCAGAGCCCTAAGAACACTGAACAGCCCCCGAGTAAATTCTTGCCAAGTTTTGTAAGTATCCTTAGCCACAGAAGTCACGTTTGTTTTTTGTTTCTTTTTTAAAGGAATATCTGCGTTACGAAATCTAGGAAGTTCAGGCCCCTGCCTAGATTTGATGATGGTACCAACATCTCTTCCCAAACTAGTAACTGGGGAATCACCATAGATCCCTCAGATATAATCAGCTATAGCCCCCCCCCCTACATCTTCACCAGACGTACGCACAACCTCTCAGGATGTGCAGGTAGACAGCTCCAAGCTGCCCTACAACTGGTTCACATCAAAGAGAACTGACATTGGCACTGGACAATTCTTAGGTTTTTCATCCATCTAGATGCAGACATTTGGTGGAGGCTGGGCAGCAGCAAAATCAGTATGCTCCTTTTTGACTTTTTTCTTAAATGGTGGTTGAACATCAGAGTGGACAGATTTGGCCATGGTACCCTCAGCCAAAAGCTTCAGATGTTGGTTTTCTAAATAAATAGAGGGGCAAAAAATGGAGTGTCTTAGGGATAAACACCTGACAGATTTCACAGTTCGTATGGTTGTGTGTAGCAACGAATAAAGGTGGTACTTTACTTCTTTCGCCTATCTTTATGGAGAATCTGCCTCCCACATTCACATTTTCCCATCCTGGATGACACGAAAACAAACTATGAGGAGTAAAAAAAAGAGGAAGGAACCCAATGGAGCACTTATCTTTAAAAGGCTCAGTGGAAGAACCAACTCAGTGATTGGCTTACAGATCAAATTCAGAGGTAGTGTTTGGACTGACAGCATAGAAGTTCTGAGGATTAGGCATCTGAACATTACATATGTGTCTTGCGCCTTGCATGTAGGATGCATGTCCGATGTAAGACACCTGGAAAGTGTAAAGGCTTTGGTATTATAATCAGATGTTTGGCTATCGTCGGCAGGATATTTGAAGTGTAAAGAATGCTGCAAGAGTGACAAGGAAGGACATCACTGTGGTTCAGGATTACATGACTTGAACGAATACTGACTAAACAGTTACAATTGATACACATAACACAATCGGCGTGGAAAGAAATTATGATAAAACAGGAGGGGCAGATTTTGAGAAATAGATCTTGGATGCAGGTTCTTAAGGATAATAAAAACAACCATAAAGAATATAAAGTATTCCAAGAACTAAACCAACAAGGGAATAGAGAAAGGAGATTTTAGCAATATGGATGACTGCAAGTATGGAGTAGAAAAAATAAGGAAATGGGGATGGAATTTACTGTAGGAAATTAGCAAAGGAACTAAGGTGTTTGGAGGAAATAACGAGGGGGAAGTTATATAGTGGGATGGGACTAAGCAGAAGTTTGGACTGCAGGTTAGAGACTTCCTTCCCTACCTGGGATTGATAAGGCATTAGGAGGGGGTGTTAAGAGAAAAAGAGTTTTTAGAAGAGTCTACAACTGAAGCTGTTGTTAAAAAGGGGCAATTTATATGGCCTATAAAATTCAAGCTACTGTTAAAGAAGGGATAATTTATATGGCATATAAAACTTTACATGCTAACTCTAAGAAATAATCAGAGGAGGTTAGAAAAGAATGAGAAAAGAGAATGGAAAGGCAATTTACAAAGGAACAATGCAAGGACATTTATATGGCATACAAGTATGCAACAAAGTCCAGAAGGTTTAGGATTTTTACCAAACCCAGATATCACAGAATGTTTCTTCAGGTAGACAGCACATGCTAGAGGGGTGATGGAAAAACAGAGATGATTGGGGGCATATTTTTGGGGGAATTTCATGAGTTGGCCGATTTCAAAAATTCTCTATGGAGTACTATGTCAGAAATTTTCGGTGAGGAAATGGTTGTAACTAAGGAAATGTTTTTTGAACTGTGATGCAAGATACAAATTGCTTAGAGAGAATGAGGCCTTGCCAAGTGTAATGCTACTGGCTAACAAAAAAAAGCAACTGCACGGAAACGGAAAATCAAAATCTAGACAAACTGTAAAAGAAGTACTGAAAACCTGTACAGGAGATAAAAAAACAAAAAAAGAAGTTGACATTTTTATAAAAGGGAAGGAGCAACTTACACAAAATTCAATGCAATTTGTAGCAAAAATACATGCAGAATAATGTCCAGGGAGAAGAGTGAGGTTAAACGGAAGGTAGGAACTGAGCAATTTTTATAATGTCAGAGTGAATGGAAACTATTAATGTCTGAACATAACAATGGAAACTGTTTCTATGGTTTCTTTTAGTTTCTGTTAATTAATTCATATTTATGTCATTCTTTAAAATGTGAACATTCACTAACGATGTCAAAAAAAGATCTAAAAATGGGATGGGGTGTCAAAGGTTTATAATTCAAACTTGTGTCATTCTTTAAAATGTGAACATTCACTAAAGATGTCAAAAAAAGAGCTAAAGATGAGAAGGGGTGTCAATGGCTTATAGAAGAAATGTCTTAACTGATGCAGCTGAAGTAGCAGTGTAAGAATGGCATTATTACTGTACAATGGGACCTCCAACTGCCTGAAATCCGGCCCGTAAAGGATGGACGTTGGAGAAGAAGCCAAAAATAATATGACTACTGCTATAGAAGTCCACCACAAGGAAATAATGCTGATTTTTAATAAAAGTATGCAAAGACCGGCCTTTAACTTAGCTATAGTGCTGAAGCTAGAGTGGGCTGAAGAGTACACCTGCCCTGGGCTCCTGTTAAAGGGGGCATGAAATGTTTAAAGCTTTGCATCTTAACAAGCTTTAAATTAAGTGGCTATGATCTATTAACAGCTACAAACTATAGCAAACATTTTTTTAAGACAGCTAACTAAACTATATTAGAAAAGATCAGAACAGATGATCAGTTTACAAGTTGTCTATAAGCAATCACAATTAGCTTGTAAAGTGCTCTTTAAAAAGTTCTAAGGTTTATAAGCTGACTGAGTTATCACTGGTGACCTTCTTACAGACAGCTGAGGGGCAACATATGACTTTTTTGTCCCTGATTCACTTGCTACAGCTCTGCTTAATAAGTTGCACACAGTACATTATTTAATTAAAGCCACATAGTACTTGATTAAAAAATATATGTGCATCTAAAAAAAAAAGTCATTTTTGTAAAACACATCCCACAGAAAGACAAAAATATATCAATAAAGAAACATGCACAATGTTTTATATCCAAAGATGTTGCTAAACCAAATGCAAGACTTATAGTTTGTCTCGCTCTATACAAACAAACGAAGAAATGAGCCCCCCACTCAAAAAAAGTGATTTTTTTTTTGCCAAGCATCAAGCCTCACCCCTCTGATAGAAGACTCATTTATGTCATTATCTGAGAACTTCACCTGCCAGGAGGGAGCAGTCATTCAAGCGGCCATGACGGTACCTTATGGCTTTTCCACCATCCCACAAATGAGGGCATATGTAGTTGCCTAACCCCACCGTTGGGTGGGTGGATTTGTTCTCCATCCCACAGTGGCCCACAATGCTTTCCCCTTGAATAAGCATGCTTTCTAACAGCCATCTGAAGGCCATCACCAGGCAGTGCCTAACACCTGCTAAAACACAATCATTTGTCTTGCTGTCTTTCCTCATGGGACTGTGACAGTGCAGTACTGACACTACCCTGTCCTCTCCTGCCAGCTCCATCACGTATGTAAGCCACTAATTGAACATGAGCCAACTGGGCTACAGTCAGGGATTTATTTCTCTATACCATCACAGAAATTATCTTTAAATATCCACCCAAATACAATAATTATAAAGAAAGTACAGTTGTGTAAGTAAACTTATCATAAAGGCAGATCTTTGAATAATCACTGGTGTAGTAGACTTGGGTATATGGGTTGAATCCTGTCACGGATTCAAAAGCCAGCCAGCTTCCAAAGCACTTTCCACATGCGCAAACCATCAAGTCAGCTCAAGCTGAGCTGACTAAAAGTCAAGTTTGGGCACAAAGCCCTTCAGAACTTTCATGCCAACAGAGAGTGGGAAGCTAAACACCCGAGAAGACAATGCTAGGAATATTAACAAAAAGCCCACCCACTGGCATAAAACATGCAATAGAAATATAATGAGGGGTATGGAGGAAGGGATTTGCAACTCCTGCAGCACTCATTCAAACATCTACTGTTATGGTAAGTTTACTTACACAGGTGTACTATGTTCTTCATTTGATCACCGCTGCAGCAGCCTTAGCTATATCAGTAGACTACCCTAGCTTACTATACCCGAGAGGTGGAAGCAGAGTCTAGGAGCCCCTGCAGAATGATCCTAGCAAAGGCTGATCTAGACCTAGAGAAGGAATCAAGGTTAAAGTGCTTTTTAAAAGTATGTACAGAGGACTAAGTTGCTGCTTTTAAAATATATGTAGAATCCAACCATGTCCAAAAAGCCATAGATAAGCCAAGGACCTGGAAGAGTAGGCTGCGACCCTGGCTGGAATAGTTCTGTTGTGGTGGGGAATAAAAGTAATATCATGAGACAATTGTTTTTAAAACAGTCTACTTTGACACAGCTTGTCTGTTTTTCTTACGGTCAGAAGAAATGAACGGATATAAAGTTGTGAAAGATTTTGTTCTGTCAATAGAGTACGGAAGTTGTCTGTGGACATCCAAGGTTTGAAGTATATCCTTTTCCCCTCATTGTAGGTTCTGGGAAGAAGACAAGGAGATGGATAGTTTGTCTTAAGGTAAACTCAAGATACCACTTTAGGCATAAATGGAGAATTAGTCTTTGAGGAAACCCTATCTTTGTGGAAAATGAGAAAAGGCTCACATACTATGAGAGCTTGCAACTCTAGACACTTTAATTGTAGAGGTCAGAGCAATTAAGACTGCTTTTCACATTAAGAACCTCAAGTCAGACTGATGAGCTGGTTCAAATGGAGAAAGAGTTAGTTTTTCTAACACAAAATTAAGGTCTCAGGAAGAAGCCACCTCTTTCCTAGGAGGTTTCTTGTGCAACACCCCTTTCAAAAACATTTTCACATGAGTTTGCATTGAAAGAGGAGGAAATTAATCTTGACTGAAGTAATACTGGCCATAGGGTAGTAACACGCAATAATACTGAAGAACCAGAGAAACACTAGCCCTGAATGGGGTCTTCTTTTTTCTTGGCACCAACTAGAAAACCTTTTCTGTTTGCTAATATCATGATCACTACCATATCTTCGTACACCTTCTCACCTGACTCAAAACCATACTGGACTCTCACCTCACTTTACAACTCACACAAGTCAATTTACACCGCTCCAACTCGACTGCCATACATTTCATATCTCAAAATTTTACAACATAACTACTACCAAATGTACATAAATAACTGCTAACTCTATAAGCCAATTCTCCAAAAAATAGGAGTAAAACAAAAGTAAAAATACAAAACACTGCCAGCCAGTCAGTCTATCACCTCTATTTAACCTTAGTGGGGACATCCACCCCAAGCCTGGGATAACTCAAACCCCCCAGCAACAACCTCTTCATGCAAAGCCAACTCTCTCAACTACAAAAGCTAGCCTGGTCGTCCACAATATAAACCTCAGAAGTATTAGTAACAAGCTACCTGACTGACACATGGATCTATACTCCCTGATGTATCAGAAGCTACTGAAACCCGGTTAAAACCCCAGATTAAGGGCAGTGAAATACTACCTCCAGGATACAGCATTCTCAGACAAGACAGTAAAAATAAAAAAGGTGGTGGCGTAGCCACAGATTTAAACTTAATGCAAAAAAATCTATTATCATCCCCTTTGGTAAAGGTGAAGCCCCAGGAAATTACAATATTAACAATACCCCCTAAGTTCAAGCACAGTGGCGAGAGACTTGGGGACGCAGGTTGATACCAGCCTGAATTTCGATAATCATATGTCCACAGTGGTGAGGAAAGCCTTCTACATTACCCATCTCATAAGTATGGAAATGGCATCCAAAACAAAGGTTATAACTTCTCTGCACTCTTCCCGCATCAGACCAATAGTAGAGTACAATGCTCCATTCTGTATGTACCTCAACAGACACCTGCAGCAGCTGGAGAGACCTCAGAGGTTTCTCATCAAGAAAATACAAGACCTTCATTTCATTACAAGACCTACACGGACAGACTGAAGGCACTGTCACTATACTATACTATATATTGTATAGACTGCTTAGTGGAGGACTTGTGCCTGGCCTACAAAGCAGCCTCAGACCCTTCCTTAATGGAAATACTGCACAACGACAAATCTAATGGGACAAGACTCACTCGCTCTAGAGACCTTAACCTAGCCTGCAACATAACTGCTGTCACTCTTCTGGAACAAACTTCCAATTCAAGTTAAACAAAACTCCTCAATGACTCTATTTAAGTGTAACTTGGATAACTGGATGGGAAACTGCACATTCACCCCAGGGGTTTCACCTATGTCTCTCTTGGATAGGGGCACTCGGTGCGGATTATAAATCTGCGCATTAATATCGGCTATTTCTCTCGATCTATGAGGGAAACAAGGGTAAAACATGGCTAGGCTTGTAAAGGCCCCTAGGGCCAATAGCCTACTAACTTTCTATGATCCTATTATACACCCAGACACACTACAATAACTTAAAAACATCCCAGAATTTAACAGCAAGAAACATTTATTCTCCTACCTCAAACTCGACAATCACAAAGCCATATGCATTACAGTCATCTATACACCTCTTTGTAATGATATCAGCGGCACAGAAGATATTCTGTTCTGTTACATTGACAATGTAAATTTATTTATTTATATTTTTGACTTTATTTTACATTTGTTGACCGGGAATATCCGACTGAGCTATTGCCCTTTTTCAGTGGAGGCCCGGGGAGAAAAGCTCCACAACAAAAATATACAATCATAAAATGACACAAAATGACATATACAAATGATATATACAAGAATATTAGAGAATTACAATTGAATTACAGTACTAATATACCTTCTGTATAACTTAAAAAAAAAATAGAAGATGGTTTCAGAAGAAGAAGAAATAAACCAGTGAGGAAGGTTGCAAGGTTGTTGTAAATCAGGAAATTATCATATAGGTGACATCAACAAGGACTGTCCAACAGTTTCCAGCTCCCCTAAATTCTCCAAATATATTTACAATGTCACCCAAATGATCTCAACCCCTACAAAAATAAGAAAAAAAAAATCAGTCAGTCCTTTGCATTCCCTTAAATTTCCCAAATAACATTTGTTCTGAGCCAAACAAGTAATATTTTCAAATGACCTCTCTATAACCAAATCTGCAAACTTGTATTTTTAATGAAGAAACCTCTGCCTCCAATCTAAAGCTAAATAACTGGACTATCTGAAAACGGTATCCCTATATGATGCAGTCTCCATATTTAATTCTACTTTTCTAAATACTTTAAATTGCACAGCACAACTATGAAATAAATGTATAAAATCAAATCCAGCATCATGGTTAACAAAAGACACCAAGCATGCCATGGTATTAGGGGACAAACCATTGAAGAATTGACAGGTGATAAAACTGATATAAACCTACAAAATTACAAATACCTAAGAAATCACTCAAAATACAGAATAAAAGAAGACAAAAAAGTCCTACTACACTCACATACAGCACACTAGTCAAATAGAAAACAAAAGCTCAAATTACTCTGGTCATCCATAAATACCCACTCCTGCATGCAGGGCAGTCACCTCAGTCCCTATAACAAATAATCACACTGACACTACTGACAACCAATCCAACCTTATTTTGTTCAGTTTTCTCCCTAATCAAACACACAGCCTGGCGCTTTAAACTTACTTTCCAATCTGTCCCTACCTCTGTTATTACATAGCATCTCCAAAATTTAAAGCACACTACTCTAACTGCTGACAATCTACCAACCAAGTATATCATGATGGCATCTGATGCCCTTGCCTACCCCGTGTCTATCCTGATCAACCACTCCATTACAGAAAAGTATGTCCTTGCCCTCTGGAAGCAATCATACATTATACTTCTTCACTGCGGTGGTGGTGCTGTGGTAGCGTTGTCGCCTCACAGCAAGACGTTGTGCCGTTCGATTCTCAGAGCGTCTTCTGTGTGGAGACATGCGTGAATGGGCGTACCTTCGTTGATGGTTGTGCGTCAGGGCTGGCAAACTCAGCACGTAAAAAATCTACTGCCAATCATTAGCGGACCGGAGTTCTGCTGTGGCGACCCCTAACCGGGAAAAGCCGAAAGACACAAACAAACAAAGGTGGAATGTCCTAATATCTATCTCATTACTGTCTTATCATTATATGCCTCCTTTATCAAAAATTCTAGAAAAACCCAGGCACACACTTCTCCAACACAATCTCCTCACACAGATACAACAAAGTCTCTGCCATAACCATAGCACCACTACTACCTTCCTCAATTTCAGTAACTCCATTAAACTTCCCTAGAAACAATGGTATCATAGTCTCCTCTGCACTTCTGGATCTCCCAAAAACTTTTGACACTGTTTCTCACTAAAAGCTTGTAGATCAACTATCATCTTTTGGTTTTTGTATATCATCTCTACCCTGGTTCCACAACTACTTTAGTAACAGACAACGGAAGACAGAATTCTCATAATTTCTACCAATCTCTGTTGGCGTTCCCTAAGATTCAATATTAGGACCATTAATATTTGATATTTGTATAAACTACCATCATACTTCATCCAAACACTTCCACAGTATAATATACAGATGACTCCACCCTCATCTGCTATGTCCCCAACCTAAATAAACTCCAAGAACTCCTCAATAGAATCCTGGCTTTCTAACTCAAACTGACTCCTAAACCCAAAGGAAAGTAAACTAATGCTCTTCTCACCAAAATAACTTCAATAAAAGGCACGAACTCAATGTCATATCTACCAATAATAGTATAATAGAAAATATGCTTCATGCAAACCTTTTGGGCATTTATTTATTTATTTACATTTGTTGACCGGGAATGTCCGACTGGACCCAGGTCCATTTTCAGCGGAGGCCCGGGGAGAAAAGCTCCACAAATAATAATATTACAGACATAGTTACAGATGAAGAATCCTAGCAATTAAAATATTACAAACATAGTTACAGATGAAGAACATAGTACAGTCAGTAGATAACTAGCATGACAACAACCTAAAATACAAGCAGCGTGTACAACAAGCTATCAAAAAAAAAGGTTGGTTATGCTATACTGCTATACAAGGCATACCATTAGCTTACAGCTACTGCCAGGAAGACCACTGCAGTATCTTATCTCCTCCCATTGTTCCTTTATGCTCTCCTGATACTTGTAAACCTACAGGCTATTCAAAAATCAAAATTAAAAGCATGCTACAACAGAATCACTACATTTGCAATGAACCATGACAACAGAACCTACCAAAAATAGACTGGTTAGAACTGCCACAAAACCTTACACAGTCTCAACTACTTGTATACAACCAAATTCATAAATCACGTATTTGCTCATCACTAAATAACAACGTTCATTTTTCTAATGTGGAGTCTTGCAAGAGCACCAAATGCTTGTTAACAGTTAGTAAATCCAATAACAGCTCAGGAAGCTCCCTATACTCAGACTTTAACTGCAAGCTCTGGAATGGGCTGCCACTTCCCCTGAAACAGCTAGACAAAATAACACAAGTCAAAACTAACCTAAAAAAATTCCTGAAAGAAACATGGCTTTGCCCATGCATACCATCAGGGTACCTCATCTTAATACATCACACCTTTTTAGTAGTTTAGACAGTACCCCATCTCTTCTAAAATGAGCTTCTCCTCTCTTCTAAGTGTCTAACTAAAAGCCTCTTTAGGGCTGCTTTTTTTCTCCTAACAGCTTAACCTACTAACTCCACCATCTCTTACTACATATAGCCTAGCCTCTTACTACCTGCTTAAGAATGTTTATAAACTGAATTACATTTCTCTCTAGATCTCTATAATGCCATGCATGGGTTTAAAGGTTCACAGCTGCAGCTGTTTACTGACTGGAAATAGACATCTTCAATACTCTGACCGGTCCAAGGGGGGGGGGGGGTCATCTTGAACATATAGCTTAAATGACTATAAACACCAAGAATCTGTATGAATGTATCACTGTATATGACAAACCTTAAGTAATATGTTATTGCTGTGATTTACTAAGCTAAAATGACTCTTCACTATGTAACATCAATGTGCACACATATTATGTTTGTAATGTCAATGTACCATATTAAACATGTACGTGTATGTTATGTTTGTATGTGGAACATTTCTCTCCCTGGGTCTCTATTGAAAAGGGGTTTTGACACACCCAGTTGGACTCTGCCAGTAAACAACAGCAAATAGACAATAATAAATAAAAAACAAACCATTTTCTAGCAGAAGGCTTTCTTGGCTCCATTAATGCCTGCTGCCCATGCTTTGACAAAAAGTGCCTAAAAGGAATTAAAACTAATATCATCCAGGCAGTCACTTGCAGTTGTTCAGGGTTGGGATGCATTAAACAACCTGGTCTTGACTGAGTAAATCAAGTCAGTGAGGAAGCTTATAGGGAATTGCCTTTAGCCATTTCTAAAAGAAGGGAGAGCCACTGTAGTTTGGGCCAGAAGGGAAATTCCTTCTGAATCTTCAGAATGACCCTGGATATTAGTGGAAAGGGTAGAAAGACATACAGGAACATTACTGTCCAAGGAAATGAAAAAGTATATTGTCTTTTTGGCCTTCTTGCATGTATTCCTGGAGCAGAGTTTTGCTGACTCTTGAGAGTGGAGACAAATGTATCTAGTTCCCCACAGTTGGATTAATTGTTGGAAGATCCCCAATTTAATTTCCATTCATGAGGGTTTGTTGTCCTGGTCCTGCTCAACTTGTCTGCTCCACAGATTTCCTCAGGATGTTATGCAAGATGCCTGCAGAGTGAGAGCCTGATGTAAAGCTATATCCAAGGCTATGAAGGCTAGTCTGTACAGAGAGTAAGACCTGTTTCCCCATGCTTGTTTATATACCACATCACCATGGTGTTGTCAGTAAATACTTACCAAGTCCGACAGACTACAAATAGTAGACAGAGTTGAGAGCTTTATAAGAGCTATCATCTTTTATGTTTGTTCCATCTTTTTTTGTTCCGGAGACCTTGTACTTTTATTCCCATAGATACCACTTGCCAAGAAAAATACAAAATGTATGTAGTGAATGACTGTGCTGAATCAGGAAGGGAGTTTGGGACACCTTTGATTTGTTGTCTCCACCACAAAATTTCCCTTTTCACAAATCCCAAAACTGAAATTTGAAAAGGAAGTGGATGTTGTTGCTGGGACCAAGGGGAATTCAGGTACACTGATTTTTTTTCTAATGTGGAGTCTTGCAAAAGGTAACATGAGTATAACAGATGCCATGAGACCCAGAATCCTGAGGAATTCTCTTGCTGAGATTGTCTGAGTGGAAAACCCAGGAAAAGAACTCAACACAGGTCTGTTTTTTTTTTCCTGTAAAAGAAAAGCTCTTTGAACTGAAGTGTCCAGGAGACACCCCAGGAATATGATCTAGTGAGAAGGAGTTAGACAAAACTACTGTAGGTTTTCTCGGATTCCCAGCCTGTGCAGGAGACCCTTACCCAACTGACAGATTCCTGACACTTTGAAAAAGACTCTGCAAAAATAAGCAAGTCATCTAAATAAGGAAAAAAATGTGAGTACACTGCAGTCTGTAGTAGGCTATCACAGGAGCCATACACTTTGTGAAAACCCTTATAGCAGCAGACTGACCGAAGTGTAATGCAGAGAACTGATAATATAATCCAGACACAGAAAACCTTAAAACATGTCTGAAACATGAATCTACAGGAATGTGGTGATATGCATCTTTTAGATCCAAAGTCACTACGAAACTGAAATGAGAAATAAGGGTTAACAAGTTATGAAGACAGCATTATAAAGTTGGGAGTTATCACAAACTGATTCAGAAAGAAAAAGATCCAGAAATGGTCCCCAAGAATCTTCTTTCTTTGACATCAGGAATGTCCTGGAATAAAACCATTCCCTTAATTGAACAGGAGAACAGCTTCTGTTAACCCATGCCAGCATATGTCGAATGACAGGAGGGAAAAGAAAAGCCTGGCCTGGTGGGCAATGAGGATTCCCAAGAAATGGAGGGAGAGACTGACACTGCCATCTGTAAAGAAATGGAGGGTAGGGAATCCCACTGCCATCTGTAACGAAATGGAGAGGGAGAGACTCCCTCTGCCATCTGTAATCCTGGATTATTCCCAGAACCTATTTGCCTGAAACAAACTGTTGCCAAAGAGAAAAATGGAGGTTGAGAATTTCTGGAAGGATCAAGGGACTGTCAGATTGGGAGAAGGGCTGGAAATCTGTCATTAAGTCATTCAGACTTTTTAGATTGTCCTTTGTTCCGGGGGTTTCTTTTAGGGACCTCCCTGTCATAGCTTTTTAAACATTTATTTTCTACCAGCTTACTGGGACTGTTTACTTTGCTTTTAAAAAAAAAAGTTGTGAAAGGAGCACTAAAGCTCTTGGCAAACTTGGAAAAGCAGAGCTGAAAACTGTAGGAGATTCCCTAAATCAACGTACCTCTCTCATTACACTTTTTAATCATCTCTATTAGAGGGTCCAAAAACTAGTTATCCAAGGGAGAACTTAAGATCTCACTTTTAACATATCTGGGAGGTTCTGAGCATAAAGCCAAGCAAATCTCCAGCAGAAACATATGCACGTTTAAACAGTAAGTAGTCACTTGCAACAAAGAAGACACTAACTTACACAAAACAGATTTCTCCTCATGAGAGGAAACAGATGCCAAAACACTTATATTCTCATAAGTGGCAAGTGTACATTTCATCATATCAGCTTGATAGTGGAGAATTCTAAAACAAGTGTTGCAGAAGAATACACTTTTTCCAAAATTTATATAAAGCCATCCCATCCTTGTCAGAAGGAGAATGATTAGTATTAACCATATATTTAGGAGCAGCTGGGTTCATTAAAGCAATACATGCTGGGTTGGAGCTGTGACAAGTGATTTATAAAGTGTCTAATGATTTCAGTTATCTGCTTTCTTGGGACAGCAAGCTGACTAACAGCAGAACTGCAGGCTGTGACAAAAACATTCACCAAGCCAGACAGAACAGGAGGAATAGTTGTAGGTTCTGGAAACTCCAGTTGCAACAAAACATAATACTTCTTGAGGGACTGAGAAACATCACTGTTTTTCCCACTGAAACAACTGATTCATTTTAGAAATAGAAACAGAATCCTTCAAAATCGCTAGCCAAAGCCACACTCTCATCAGAATCTGAATCAAAATTCTGGAGAGATCACAAACAGTCTGTGCTTTCACAATCATTTTGAGGTTCAAAGTCTTTAATATCTCCATGAAATGATGAATACATTTTTCTTCTCCTAGAAAAAACAATACAGGATGCATCAAAACCCTATAGTAAACCCTCAGCTCAGCCAAATAAATATATGCTGCACAGGGTTACCTAGACAGGAGAAGACATATGCATGTTTAAGCTTTGATTTTTTGGCAGGAAAAAAAAAAGACCCATTTTGGCAGCAACAGGCTGCAAAGGGATTGGCACAGCATGGCTCTCACTTGTCTGCCACAGACACTCCACCAGCTGCACAAGACGTGTCTAATGCCTAGTCCATTGTGGCTGTAGGGACTACACCACTGGTATGAAGAAAAAAGATGAATGATCCAAGGAACCAGCTTTGGCCACAAAAGAGTGACCCATTTGCAGCGGAGGTATTTTATCAGCTGGCTGCTTAAAAATATTTTTCTTTTTGTGGCTACAAGAAGGTAGACCCGAAGAACCGATAAGTTGTTCCATGGTTAAGCCGAAAAGGTTCCTGAAACCTGAATACACCTTGCAACAACAGTTAGTAAAACAGGAAAGTAGTAAAAAAGTAACTTTTCCCATGCTAAAACACAGTAAAACAGCATTTTAAACACTTATCCTAGCCCTCAAAAGTAAAATAAAAAGAAGTTATGTACTTACGATAACGTTCCATATGAGTTGTTCATCTCGCCTTCATTCTTTACTGATGGGTTCGGAGCCGATCCATTGGCTCTGATACGGCCCACTGCAAAGCTCGTGGTCTTCAAATAGCTTGAGGCCAAGTCCCTATCCCATGAAGCACATGGAATTACCTCAGATCTTGTTTGCTGCGTATAATAATACCCTATGTCATTCTTTCACTCCCAAGAGAAAGGTATAGAAGGATTGAGTAACCAGGCTCCAGCATCTCAGTCATCTAACAGCCCAGGAGGGGGTAGGAGGGAGGGACGTAAGAATGAAGGCGAGATGAACAACTCACATGGAACATTAAGGTAAGTACATAACTTCTTTATGGGAAATGGTTCAATCTCGCCGTTCATTCTTTACTGATGGGTATCGTCCCAAGCACCATCAACCTTGGGTGGCTCACGGGAGTATATTTTTCAGGACCGTGGATCCAAAGGAGGCCCTGTTCCTGGAGGCCTTGTCAACTTTGTAATGAGTGATAAAGGTATGAGGTTTGGACCAAGCGGCTGCTGCACAAACGTTATTAATGGGAAGTCTGGCAGGAAAAGCAGATGATGTAGAAACTGCTCTGGTTGAGTGAGCTTTAATCTTATGTTGCAAAGGCATATTGGCAGCTGAACAGGCAAAGGTGATACAATCAGATAACCATTTAGACAGAGTTGTTTTAGCCACTGGTCTACCCTTCCTGGAGTCCGAGAATGAAACAAAAAGCTGGTCTGATTTTCTGAAATCTTTTGTTCTATCCAAATAAAATCTGAGCTGTCTGTGAACATCAAGTTTGTGCAGCATATACTCTAAATTGTTCAACTGGTTGGGGAAGAAGACTATCAATAATCTGGTTGTGATTGATTTCAGTGCAAACTTTGGGCAAAAATGAGGGGTTTGTTCTAAGTGAGAGACTGTCAGCATGGAATATCAAATATGGAGGCTTGATGGATAAAGCCTGAATCTCTGACACTCTGCGGGCAGAAGTAATAGCTACCAGAAAGATGGGTCTTCCATGACAAAAATTTGAGGTCACAAGAGAAAGCTGGTTCAAATGGTGCAGAATTATCCAGGAAAGCATACTATTTACAATTCCATGGAGAAAAGGGAGATTTCACAGGTGGTCTAATATGAAAAGTCCCTTTGAGAAAAGCTTTGGATAACTTGTGAGACATGATATTCAACCCTTCAAATCCAAAATGAAAATTAGAAATAGCAGCCAACTGAACACGAACTGTTGCTGCTGCAGCTCCTTTGTTAAAATCAGTCAAGAACTGTAAAATGGAGGCCATAGGGGCTTGGTAAGGATCAATATTATTTTTAGAAGCCCATATAGAAAATTTTTTCCATTTGCTAAGATATAGCTTCCTAGTAGTAGATTTATGAGAAGATAAAATGATCTGTTTTTGTCTCATTGGAGAGGTTATGGAACCTGGCTATGATGGGAATTGGAGCAGCCAAGCTGTCAACTTCAGGGACTGCAGAGAGGGATGAAGATCCCCTGACGAGTGTGTCAGTAGGTCTGGAACAGGGTCCAGAATCCAAGGGTCCTCCAAAAGATGAAGTCGAAGGAAGGGGAACCAAATCTGACAAGGCCAATGAGGGGCTATTAGAAAGATGGTCCTTCCCAGGGTTTTTGCTTTCTGTAGAACCTTGGGTATCAAAGGGATTGGTAGAAATGCACAGAGGAGACCCGGAGGCCAATCGTGTACGAGTGCATCCCTTGGGGCTTCTCCCGGAGGGGGAATCAGGGAAAAGTAACGTCTGCATTTCATGTTCATGTGACTGGCAAAAAGGTCGCAGCAAGGCTGGCCCCACCAGCGGAACATCCTGTCCGCTATTTCTTTCTTGAGGGAGCACTCATGGGGCAACAAGATAGCCCTGCTGAACTTGTCTGCCATCATGTTGGAGTTCCCTGGGATGTGCGCTGCCAACAGAAAGCCCTGGGTGGAAACAGCCCACTGCCATACTCTGACAGCCTCACGACAAAGTGGGTACTACCTGGTTCCTCCTTGTTTGTTCAAATACCAGACCACTGACATGCTGTCTGTCTGAATCGCAATCGTACCCAGAGGAATAGAGTCCTGAAAGTACTGCAACGCCAGAAGTACTGCTCTCATCTTCAGGACACTGATATGCAGATGCGTCTCTTGACTGATCCATGTGCCTTGGGCTGTCTTTCCCTGAAAATACCCCCCCATCAGGGAGGTGTCCGTGGTCACTGTGGCCGCTGGAGGGGGTAGCACAAATGGACGTCCTATTGTGATGAAGTGAGGTCAACCACCACTGAAGGTCCTTTTTGCAGGAATTTGTGATCATTATAGTGTGAGACATGGGAAGCTCTTGGTAAGACCATTGAGTGAACAACAGCCATTGTAGAATCTGCATGTGCATACGAGCTTGTGGTATGGCTAGAATTGCTGCTGCCATCATGCCTAATAACTTCAGAACTTCGGATGCTGGTGCTCTGTCTTTTGATATCAGAACGATGAAATGCTGATGAAGAAAAAAGTCTCTTTCTACTGGAAGCCTTAGTGTGGTGGTGGCGGTGTCCAACTCTGCCCCGATAAAAATTATATGCTGCGATGGTGACAAGGCAGATTTTTCTGAGTTGATTGCAATGCCCAGATGATTGCAGAGTGACAGAGTGGACTCCCTGGCCTGAATGAGTTGATACCTGGTGGTGGCGGTAAGGAGCCAATTGTCTAGGTATGGAAACACTTGGAATCCTAGATGGCTCAGGTGAGCTGTGACCACTGCCATGCATTTGGTGAACACTCTGGGGGCTGTAGTGAGAACAAAGGGCAGGGCTCGAAACTGGTAATGATTGGCTCCCACCCAGAAGCACAGATGATCCCTGGATAGCCTGGCCATTTTTATGTGGTAGTACGCATCCTTGAGATCTATCGAGCACATCCAATCATCTTTCCCTAAGAAGGGAAGTACAGACTGAAGCATGACCATCTGTAACTTCTCTTTCTTTACATATTGGTTCAGTCTGCTGAGGTCTAATAGGGGTCTCCAGTCCCCCATTTTCTTTGGAATCAAAAAGAATCTTGAGTAAGTTCCGGATCCTGTCTGGTCTGCTGGGACTGGTTGGATGACTCTTTCTTAGCAATGTTTGGACCTCTACTGTTGGCTATTCCTGTAACTGGGTGGAACATCCGGGATTTTTCTTATGGGTGGAAGGAGTGTGGCAAATGGGATGAAGTATCCTTTGGAAATGATACTCTGTACTCAGCTGTCTTTTGTTATTTTGAGCCAGGCGTCTGGATACGAAAATAAGCAACCCCCGACTGCCTCCAGAGCAGGACAGTCAGGCCTCCTCTCAGGAGCGCTGGTAGGGCTTCCCAGAGAAGTGATCTCTGTCACCCTGGTGTTGCGGGCCCCCTCTGCCGTGAAGGCGGCGTTTTCCATTATTGCCCCCTCCTCTGCCTCTTGAGGGGGGGGGGTTCACCACGTGTGTCCTGAAAGGCTCCTTTGGCTTTTCGGAACCACATTTTTCCTCCCCTTTGACCGTTAGGGTAGGTTCGGGTAGGGGTGGAAAAATGGACCCCGACGGCAGACGGAGTCTTTCCATCCTGTTCACACCTGGTTACGGTTTACTTCACTTTAGGCCCGAAGAGGGACGAGCCATCAAAGGGAGTGCTCACGAAGGATGACTTGAAGGGCTCCGCGAAGGAAATCAACCACATCCAGGAGTGTCTCCTAAGAGCATCTCCTGTACCCGATGCCCTACTCATTCCATCAGCTGCATAAGAGATGAGGCGCATGGATGCGTTGACTACAGAATTGAGGGTAGCAAGCTGAGCGGCAACTTTGTCGGAAGCTCCTGCAGCTACTGTACCCTGAAGAGTATCTCCTAGCTCCTTAAGGAGATCTCTTCGTAACCTGGTAAAATGGGTTAAATAGTTGAGCGAAGAAAGAGCAAAGGTCGCTGAACTAAACATGCGCTTTCCATATCTATCCATAATCCTGGAGTCTCTGTTAGGAGGATAGATAGATGAGGAAGTCTCAGACATTTCCTTTTTGGTGGCTGCCGCCACCACCATGATCAACTGGAACACCTTTTGTTAAAAATGGTTTGTCAAGGGGGCAGAAATTAATTTATTAGGCCACCTAGGGACAGGCTACATAGTATCCGGAGATTCCCATGCCCTTCGTGAGACCAGCTGCATCAGCTCATTGAAGGGCGGAGACACCCAAGAGGTTGAGACCCGAAAGCCTTCAGGAGAACTGACTCATCCTCAGTAGGGCTTTTGGACTGCCAGTCACCCCTCTGCCTAAGGATTTCAAGTATCTCAGCAAATGAGATATCCTCAGAGGGGGACCGTGGGGACCCTTCTGACTCATCCAAGTCAGTATCTGATGTTAGAGACTCCTGAAGGGAGTCTAGCTGTTTCCTCTTACACACTCTCTTCCTGGGAATCTCATCAGTGGAAACTTCTAGTGAGGTCTCGGAAGAGCAGGGGCCTCCCAATGGGGCTTGCTGAGGCTCTGGGTCTCTACGCTTGGTAAGGATGTATGAGGCAGAAGCAGACACAGGTGCTTTAGGGGAGGAGGAAGGCAGACCTGAGGTCGAGGATGTCTTAGGAGACATGACTCTCCTCATGGCATCAAAAGCACCTCTGCTCCGATGTGAGGGAACCGACGGATCCGAAGATACAATCGATACCCCCGGCACCGGGACAGTGGGCTCTGAACCAGAGGTAGGAGCCGAGCTCATCTGAGCTGAAGCTCCGAGAGGGAGAGTTGGAACTGATAAGTCGGTCAGACTATCCTCCTTGGACTCGACTAGAGTGAGTCGACCCCTAGAGTCCTTGATCGGCACCGAAGACATCAGAGTGCACAGAGCCAAAGACACTAGAACAGGCTTCGGCTCCGAGGGTTCCACTATCATCAGGTCTGAAGGACCAGCATGGCTCAGAGGAGGAATAGTTTGAACTGGTGCAAGGATCTTCAGCTCCGAAGCCATTTGGGTCGAAGCCGATAACATTTTTGCCAAGGCTAGTGCCAATAACAGCTTCTGCACCACACGATCCACATCCAGATCTGACAGGCTGATAGAGGACCGAGAGCAGCGCACCGAAGGTGATACAGACTGAAATAATGTACTCTTTGGAGCTTCGGACACCGGCTCTGAAAGGAAAAGACTGTCGGTTTCGATGGGAGTGGAGCCGAAGTCGAAGATTTTTTTGATTTCGTAGAGTCCGAAGTCTTGGAAGACTTTGAGAACTTGCAGGATCCATCTTGGTCATTCAAAGCTTCTTGAAACAAAGGTTTCAACAGCCCTCTGTCGATAAGTTTTCTCTTCCTTTCCTGAAGGACCCTTAAGGAGAAGGAATGACAAATAGCACAGCTGTCTTGCAAATGCAGGGCTCCTAGACAGCATACACAATTCAAGTGGCTGTCTGTTACAGACATCTTTTGGCCACACTTTGGGCATGTCTTAAACCCAGACTTGGGATGCTTGTCTTGGTCTGCTATTGGAAAACTTGGAGAAGAATTACTGTCACACAAAACAATTCTACAGTAATCAGCTACCAAAAAAGCCTTAAACAATATCAGGCTAAATCACGCACACACACACACACACACACACACACACACACACACACACACACACACACACACCGAAATGCAATGTAAATATAAATGCAAATATAAACGTGACAGGGAAAAGCCTTTATTGTCACCGCAACTTTTGAAACACACAATAGCAGGCTATACAGAAAAAGGAGATAATTGCTAAGATATAATATCCTGTCTAAATATCTAATCAGACAAAATTACTGTTAATAATAAAACTCTAACAGTAATTATAAATTTAAGCCTTTCCTAAACAAACTGAAGGCTAAATACACTACACAGAAAAACTACACACTAAAAAGTTGCAAAATAGTGCCAAAGGTCACTGACTAAGCACACTCTACTGACTAGCAAAGAGTTTAAACTAGGCCTAAAACGAGAGGCCAACTAGAAAAAAGTTTTAAACAGACTAAGGGAAGGGACTAAAGTACAGTAACACACAGTATAAAGCTGTAAGAGCTTTAATAAACTACCTAAGCTATTTAAACTATCTAACTATGTAAATATAAGTAAGAAATAAGTAGAAAAACAATTTTACTGGCCTGAGCTAATGCAGAACCTCCGATCTACTGCAGCGGCAAACTAGAGCCGAGGTAATTCCAAGTGCATCATGGGATAGGGATAGGGACTTGGCCTCGAGCTATTTGAAGACCTCGAACTTTGCAATTGGCCGTATCAGAGCAGAGGGATCGGCTCCGAACCCATCAGTAAAGAATGAACGTCGAGAACAAAAAAAATAGTTAAAAGTTTTAACAAAAAGTAAAAAAAAAAGGTTAATGCTCCATTTTAAAAGTGAACAAAAGTCACAAGACAGTCAATAAAAACAATTTTTCCCATCTAAAATATTCAAGTTTCACATAAAAAAGCAAAGTTTCTGTCACAAAAAAGTAAAATGAAAGTTTTTTTCCTCAAAGCAAACTTACCTGCCCAGCAATGGAACATCGTTTGCAAACTGTCGATACTTAAAAACCCACAGAGCATAACTCTCCTTGGTGTCAGGAAAGCTCTGAAAGGCTTCAACTCAAGACGACTTGACTGTTTGGATGTTTGGAAAGTACCCTGAAAGCTTTGAAAGCTGTCCAGCTGTTGAATCCTTAGCAGGATTCAACCTATAAGGCTACTGCAGCAGTGATCAAACAAAAAAAATCAGGAATACACCTACAATCTACAAAAACACTGTGAAATTATTATAGCTGGATATATTTAGAAGGAAGAATGAACTAACTTTGCACTACAGGATTCAGCTTTCCAAGTTCATCCTCCTCCTCACTGTCTCCGCTACTTGTGCTGCTTACATCCAAAACAATGTCTCTCATAGGATCAACGCGAAGAAAATTTCGACATTCAAATGTCAAATGGCCAGCTGAAATTAAAAAAAAAAATGTTTAAGACTGCATGCATAAGCAACACTGCTCTTTTATTTAAGATGTCAGTTATTTTTCTGCATATGATAAACAAAATAAGTAACGGTTATATTTTATGAACAGCACATTATCAAGGTGAAGGTTCTCTCTGAAAAGATCTGGTTACCAGACCAGCATGACCTTCAAAGATGGGTAAAATAGACAAATTAAACTTAAAAGTGGACAATATAAAAGAATTAAAAGAAGATACTACCAAACAAATAACATTACTGTTTAGTAAACTACCCAGATTGCTGCTTTGGAAGATAGACGACACTGAGAATAGAACCAGGAGAAACAACATAAAAATCTATGGCATCCCGAAGCAGAAGGAGGGGGACAATATGATTAATTTCCTGACTTCTTGGATTCCTAAAATCCTAAATCTACCTGAAGCACTATCCCTTGGGATAGAAAGGGCACACGTCTTTAACTACAACTTCTGTATGCAGTAAAAACAGCCATCCAAGATCTATTATTGTAAGTCTTATCTCCACTCAAGACAAAGACCTTGTTTTAAGAACTGGCTGGTTCCTTGATCCATTAAAAATTGGTGACCAAGCTATCAGGTTTGATGACGACTTTTCACCCCTTGTAATGTCTAAAAGAAGAGCATGTGTTCCTGTAATAAAAGTCATTAAAAAAAGGAAGGAATCAAAGCACAACTCATATTCCCAGCAAGAAAAAGACTACCCCTACCAGAAGGAAAAGAAAGATTTTGACTCTCTCAAAGAAGCATCCAAATTTGTCCAAAAAAAGTACCTTTTAAGTCAACGTGAACTCATGGATTCTTCAATGAACTTAAAAAGACAATCTTCCAAAAAATTAGTGGACTATTATAGAAAAAAAGAAACCCAGAGACAAATGATTAGACATAAATTCACATTTCATTCAAGTTTTTTTCTCCCTTCTAAATAACGTGGAATCATACACAGAAGGTAATTTAACTTTTTTCTCTCGTATTATCTGTCCCACAACAATTCTAACTTTATAAATAATATAGATTACTCAAAAGTAAAGTAAATCAAAATGTTATCCAACTGCAAACTACTACTTTAGACTTTTATCTCTTTACATACATGGCATAGCACTAGTGAAATAGTATAAAATCATTTACTCATTTCATATATTTATATATATATTTGTTTTATATTCTATACTTATTTCTCATGTATGTGCCTTCCCTTTCTGTTTTAGTCCTAGTGTCAGATTATATAATCACTGCAGGAAACAGAAATGCTTACTGTGTTATATTTAAGAAATTAAAAAGAAAGTGGTGACATTTCATTATTTTATATATACACACACACACACATTTACTGCTTAATTGAACTTCTGAAATGTGCTTCATTTAGCTAATATACCTTACAGCTGTGTATGGTTGGTAATTTGCAACCTTTATTTTAAATATTCATCATTGTACTAGTTATGCTTAAAATATTTACTTCACTAGAAACTTCCGGCCTACTTACTTTCTTGATGAAATTTTGACAACTTCTGTGACAAGCTCAAATTTCTAAAGGCTTTAGGTAGCTCACAGACTTATGAAAAGCAATCTGCGCTGTCTTCCAGGAAGTAGGCATGACCTCTGAACCTGTTTGTCTTCACTGAACTCTAACAGCCAATCAGATTCAAGAATGATCATTTGAGCTGTGTTTTCATTCATTTACCAATTATTTTTTATCTAAAAAGTCTTATAAGCATATGTTATACTGTAAACAGTGATTTATTTAATTTGAATTACATTTATATTTAAATAAGAATTACATATATGTTAAATGCATCTTTTTTCCTGTCTGCTTGAATGATACTACAGTCTTGTATTTACTCATAGCAACAAACAATTATTAGGATTAATCAATTTATTGTAGTCCATTTATATAAAAATAATTTTATTTTTTTATTTTATTTAGCATTTGTTAACCAGGAAAAGTCTGACTTGAAACAAAGCCAATTTTCAGTGGAGGCCCGGGCAGAAATGCTCCAGACGCATGTCTTTGTAACATGGGAGGAAACCGGAGCACCCGAAGACAACCCACACGAACGCAGGGAGGACCATGCAGGCTCCGCATAGAAGGCACTCCAGCCAAGAATCGAACCAGAGAACATCTTGCTGTGAGGAGACAATGCTACTACTACACCACTGTGCCACTGATACAATTTTAAGAAACTGTACACAGCTTCATGTTCTTAGTTCATGTATACATAGTTTATTAAACTGATTTTTTTTTGTATGTTTTTAATGTACAAGCAGTTTCCCTTCTGCTTGCTATTAACCTGCAGTAGCTAGGAAGTCCCACTAGATGTCATGAGAGGGTTAGTTTCTGGCTTCTATGAGAGATGTAGTAAGCCTGGATATAGTTATCCATGCAGAAAGTTATTAAAATATACAGTTTTATTTTCAAATTTAGAGTTTTTAATTGTCCATAACAGTTTTAAAAATGTATTTGTCATAATGAGCCAAGGAAAGCACTTTTCAATTTTACTTATAATAGTCTCCATCAAATGATGATATTTAACATTATATCTATTAATGTCAATGGGTTGAACAACCCCATGACAAGGAGTAGTGTCATCAAATATTTAATGCTACATAAAGCCGATTTTGCATTCATTCAGGAATCCCACTTAGTAACTGAAGATCTAAACAAATTAACCTTTAAGAATTATAAGATTTTGGTAAGTTTCAACTATAATCACAAAAGAAGAGGTGTCTTCATTTTAAACAGAAAATCAAAGAAAATTCCAGAAATAGTTGACTCATACTCAAGCAATAATGGTATGCTTGCTTTAGTCATACTACAGCTAAATAAAAAGATGTACACTTTTACAAACACCCACTGGATACTGGGTATTGGGACTAAAACTGTGAGAAAAAATGTAGACACCATAACATTAAAGTCTAAAGGTGAGCTACAATTAGCAGGTGATTTTAATTGTATCTTGTCCTCCACTGATACCACAAGTTCTAAGACCTTCAAGATGTATGTCCCCTGTTGCCAAGCACTTGAACTACATAAAAGACAGAAACCTAATTGACATTGACGGTATATAAATATTACCCTTCATGAAGTATTCTCACTACTCTTACAGATTTGACACACATACTAACATATACAAAGTCTTTGTAACCAGTTCTTTACTGGTCAAAACTGATAATGAAATGCTGACATCATGCCCTATGTCTGACCACAATGCTATCACATTCAGTGTAACACTTAATACTGACCCCTTAAATGTCTGGCAAAGACTACCTGCTTATCTAGAACAGTACAAGGATTTAAAGAATGGTTTCTAGATGAAATAAAGCTTTATCTACATGCCAATAATAATGGAGTGGTTTCGGATATTATCCTATGGGGCACTTTAAAGGTAGTTTTACATGGTAAAGTCAAATGTTGACATACAAAATAAAAGGAAAGAGTGGGGTAAAAAACTAGTAGACATACAAAAAGAAATCGATGAACTAACTAAAACTAAAACTTGCATCAAATGACAAATCTGCATTAGCTGACATATGCAAACTGAACAAAGAATATCTGGATATTATGCAGCATAAAACATCACTAAATCTGGAAAAAATCAGATTACAATCCTACTCAATCCCAAAAGTATGCACAGGATTGTGATTAGATCTAAATATTTAAATGAAAAAGTCATGTAAAAGAAATAATCTACACTAGAAATAATCAGACTATCAAAGTTACAGATCTAAAAATATCTTACGTTTTAAAAAAAATTACAAGAATATTAATAATAATATCTCATCTACAAGTGATAACAAAAGCATAGACAACTTTCTTGCTAATAACATTCAAAAGAAGCTATCCAAACACAACATAAATAACACAGACAAACCCTTTCCCTTTAAAGAATTAAAGGAACAAATAAAAAATATTAAGACAAAAAAGGCACCAGAGCTGGATGGTCTAATTCTGGAATTTTGCAAACATTTATCCGAGAGCATCTTGAAAATCTTACTCAATGCATTCCAAGAAGTTAAAACTACAGCAAACATCCATCCCTCATGGAAATATTCTATCATCTCTCCCATCCTAAAACCAAATAAAGAGCCCAACCTTTGCACATCATACTGACCAATTTATTTGCTTAACACTGATTACAAGATCTTCATGTCTATCTTAGCAGACAGATTAAATAATATTCTTTCAATATTAATTCATGACGACCAAACTGGGTTTATCAAAAACAGAAAGGTACAAGACAACGTAAATAGATTACTGTCCTTAATAGACTTAGCAAACAAGAAAAAAATGAGCTTTCTATTTTAAGCCTTAATACAGATAAAGCTTTAGACTCCCCTAAGTTGGTCATATCTGTTTAAAGCAATGCAAAAATACAATTTCTCCTGAAACTCTATAGGATTAATTTAAAAAACTAGATGAAAAATCCATAGTCTATGTAAAGATGGGAGCTTATCTATCTAGCCCATTCGAAATATTAAGAGGTACTAAATAGGGGTGCCCCCTCTCCCCATTACTCTTTGCCTTGGCTACTGAGCCTCTTGCAATTATTTTAGAAATAATGACAGCGTTAAAAGATATAAAGTGTCAGGCAAATTATCCCCCAAGATACAACTGTTTGCCAATGACCTACTGAT
This sequence comes from Protopterus annectens, assembly GCF_019279795.1. Classification (NCBI taxonomy): domain Eukaryota; kingdom Metazoa; phylum Chordata; order Ceratodontiformes; family Protopteridae; genus Protopterus; species Protopterus annectens. The sequence goes on along the minus strand of NC_056729.1, from coordinate 1,985,664,799 downwards.
GACTTCTAATGATATTGAAAATTAGGTAGATCACCTATTACATAATCTAGACTTATTTGCAAACATCTCTGGTCTAAAATTTAATCACAACAAAACTCTGGCACTTCTAGTAAATACAAATGTTACAATGAAACTTGGATCAAAAAGAGACAAACTGGGAGGGCACGCATATTAAACATCTAGGTATCATTATTGAATCTAACTACAAAAAATCACTCATCGAATTATCAACAACTTATAAACTCAATTACTAGTCTAACTGACAGTTGGAACAGACTATTCTTCACATCTGAAGACAGACTAACTTTAATCAAAATGATACTGTTACCTAAAATCTTATTCATTGGCCAAGCTCTAATAATTTCCCCACCTGTTAAAATTATTAAACAGAAAATGAATAACTTACTACTCAGCTTCCATTGGTATCCCAAGAATTTCTTTTCTATGGCACACCACAAGCTGGGATAAAGGAGGGATAGGGTTTCCAAATATTGATTTTTATTTAAACTCTGCATTTATAACATAGTGTTGCTTTGGAATAATACTTCTAATACATCATATTGGAAATCAATACATGAAACCTTACTTCTAAATAGTAATAAGACATTGCTTGAACCACATACTCAAATACATACAAACATCTTTATATGGATTTTAAAAATATCCACGGTGGTGCAGTGGTAGCATTGTTGCCTCACAGCAAGAGGTTCTGCCGTTTGATTCTCGGCTTGGGAGTGCCTTCTGTGTGGAGTCTGCATGTCCTCCCCGTAGTTGAGTGGGCGCTCGAAAGACATGCGTTGAATGGGCGTGCCTTCGTTGAAGGTTGGGCGTCGGGCTGGCAACTCGACACCATAAAAACCAACTGCCAATCATTAGCGGACCAGAGTTCCACTGTGGTGACCCCTAACTGGGAAAAGCCGAAAGACAAACAACAACAACAACATTCAAAGTGAAAGGTCAAAACTTGTTCTCACACCTCTTACAACCAAATATTGGTGTTTTTAAAAAGTTTGTTTTCTAATCAATTAATTAAGAATTTATTAATAATTATGTTTCCTATTGCTTATACAAATGAACGTTTGATATCTTTTGATACACAGAAAATTACCTATTATATTGGAATCAATTTCTCTCAGCTAATAAAACAAGTTCTGCAGACTATCTGATCAGCAGATATAGTTTTCAAAATTGCAACTGGCTGGACATCCAATCTTATAAGGATTTTATACGTACTAAGCTCGTACCCTCATTAGAGGCATACAATAAGACTAACTTAAAAATCTTGGATTTTATCTCAACAATTAATAGCTCACCCAAGAACACTGCATACATATCTGCTGTTTACAAAATTCTCAAATTATTTTAGCAAAACAGATGCTTCTTTTTTGGAATTATTCAAGTAAAGCTAATAGACAAGTATTCTCAGAAAAAGATAAAAAAAAACTTTGTTTACAGTCGGTGAAGGAATCCACAACTTCCCTGTTCTAGCGTGTATATACATGGAAATTTTTACATAGATGTTTTTTCACCCCACATAGACTAGCAATAATGTACAAGAAAGATGAAATGAAAAGCTGGAGATGTGAACACCCTGATGCTGACTGGATACATATGGTTGTTAATTGCAAAATAATTTCCCCATTTTGGTTATACTTCAAATATCTTTGTAAAGCTGTATGGAATGACAACTGCATAACTTCTGACTCCCTTATCCTTTTCAATGTTCCTGAAGTCATTCCTAAAAATCAAACATTTTTACTACGGTCTATCCTCTTTATAGCAAGAAAAATTGTTGCTAAAAATTGGAAATCCCAATTTACTCCTGTCTTTAAAGTTGAGTTTATTTATCTTGTGAAATACATTTGTAAGAATGAGATTGCTACCATAAAAGCAAGGACTAACACAACAACTCATTATTTAATTGCTTGGACAAAATTGTCTAATTTGTTAGCAAAATATTAAGTGTTCTCCTATGTGTATTGTATTTTTTAGTTGTTATGGACATTGTATATAGTTTTTTTTTGTTATTATACTATTAAGTTATTGTGTTATAAAATGAATAAAAACATTTTGGAAAAAAAGATCTAACATTCTATAACCAATACTTTGTTGGTGTAGTCCTTAAAAAATGTTCTGTAATTGTAAATCACGTACGTCTCCACTTAATATCTAAAATGTCACCTTCAACTCAGTTAAGTGACTTTATTCTGGCATCAACCATTTGCATTTGTTCCCAGTGTTTAAAAAGGTATTAAACATGCACTGTACATGTGAAACATTCACTGGGCTAGATTCAATAAAGCCTACACTAAGTGTACACTGTTCGAGTGAGCAGACAACACAGACATAATATGCACACCTTCTTCCTCCTAATTTTAGTTTTCCTACTGATATTCTTGCAGATTTAAATACTGACAGGGATTCATAAAGGCTACCACAATGTGTAGACTACATGTACACTTAGTGCAATCTTTCTGAGTGACTAGAAAGCACAGAAAATGGGATAAGAATTTTATTGAATACATATTGTGTACACTTAGTGTAGGCCTTATTGAATCTGGCCCACTATCTTGACTCACTACAATCATGCAGGCCACTGTGAACCTATTGCAAAGGCTCTAGCCCACTGCTGTTCTGAATATAACTGGGGCTTCTGGGAGTTAAAACTAGATTACAAATAAATGACATAGGCAAACAGGCGTCCTTAGCGCAGGATTTTACTTTCAATCCAACAGCACCATGAATGCCTGCTTTTTTATTTATTTTAGAATCAACTGCATACTTCTAAGATACAGTACACTAAGTTCTAAATTGCAAGTAGTTTAAAAATGTTAGTTCTTAGTTGATATTCTTGTAACACACAGCAAAGAGCACAAAACTACAGGCCACTACTTTTAAGTACTGTCTGTAAGAGTAGTGTTTCTTTAAAGCTTTTACCCACAGCCTGTAGTTTGGCCATAAGAATAAGGCTGTACTGCTGAGAAAATACAGTCACGCTAGTTACATAGGCAACCCTAGAAACTTTCCTATTACATTCTGGTTCCTTTGTCCCTACCTGTTCATCTTGACTGACTTTCCAGAATCACCACTCAGCCCACATGAAGATAGAGACATTCTAAATGGGTACCAAGCCCCATAATGCATTTCAGACAAGAATCCATCCTCCACAATCAGCCAATCATAACAATTCCTTCCATGTTCCTTTCATCCCATGTTTCTCACCTCTACTGAGTGGCATCAGCCACCCACTCATATTCAACAAACATTAGCTGTTGATTATTTGAGCTATTCCTTTTTTGTCCACGTGAAATACAAACAATAAGAACATCATGAAGCTTGTGAGAACTTTATGATAAATAATTCACTTTTGGCAGGGACCATTATTTATCGATGGGGTCTAGAACCTGATTTGATGTAGTGAGGTCACATCGGGAGGCCTAAAAGGGAAAATATAACAAAACACTGTAAATTTCTTAAGAAATATAAGAGAATATTTGGCATGAAGTTGTGAATGTAGTAGCATGAACTATTTTCCTCAAGATATGATAACTGGACTAGAATGAATACAATTATACTTCAGAGGCTCATGTGAATTTACCTGAAAGCTGTGAGATCCATCCATACAATAACTATACCAGATCATTTACCAACAAAAACTAAGATATAAATATCACACACTGGCACTTTCATACACATCTGTTAAAAAGAGAGGAATTTAAGGAACATGTAGTGCAAGTTGTTTCACAGATATTAGAGAAGATAAAATTACTTTAGAAGGAGATAGCTACTGAGGGAGGCAAAATAAAAATATAGTCTAAAACATGGAAGAGAAAAAAAAAGAGAGAGAATGTGAAGGAAGAAAGGAATTATTTAGACAGGAATGGAAATCGCACATAAACAAGAGGAGCCACTAAAGAGTGCTAAAAGGAACATAATGGAGTATCTGGACATTATGCATGCGTTAAGCAACTAGTTTTTGACAATGACAGAATTCAAAAAAACAAAACTTAGGGAGTCTGTGGCTACAAAAATAATCAAAAATGCCTGTAATACTTCTTCAGGACCTTAGAATGTTTACAAAGGTATGTATAAAGCCAGGAAACGGATAACCAGTGAACATGCAAAAACAGAAACATTTATGTAAGCCTTAATTATGCTAAGTTTAGAAGAAGATTAAACATTTATGTAAGCCTTAATTATGCTAAGTTTAGAAGAAGATGAAGCCCAACAATTAATAGCCAAGACAGGAAGACCCGAGATAAAAACGCTAGGAAAAGACTGTATTCCTGTGAAAATCTGGAAGTTAAGAGAACAGAAAGTGACAAGGATCTGGAAGTTTTGTTTAACAATAAAAAAAAAGGAGGGGGGAGCTGCAACTTGTAAGAAAGCTGTGGTGGCTGTACTATCAAAAGAGGGTAAAAACCCTTCAGATCTGGTGTCATTATAGACCCATTTCAATTTTAAACCATGATTATAAAAGTTTATGCCTATATTAGTTAATATATAGATCTGGATCAATGTGTTTTTTGTGGAGGGGAAGCAAACATTTGCAAACATTAACAGAATAATGATGATCCAGAGAGGAGAGTAGTTAACATTGCTATTCTTAATGGATTTTGATACCAAGAAAACATTCGATAGTCAGCTGGGATTTTATGTGTATGACAATGGTAGCACCTGCATTCCCTGACAGAATAATAGGGAGGGTATATGAAGAGTCAGAGGCACAAAATGTGGTGGTAGAGTTCCTCTGACAATCTAAGTTTGAACAGAGGAAGCAGGCAGGGATGCCCTCTTTCCCCTTTGTTATTTGCATTATATTTAGCGACTACCAAAGGAAAGAACAGGCTCATAAATTCAAAGATATAACTGGCATGGTAATCAAGAAAATGTAGCTATATATGATGGATGATATTTTGTACTTGATAAAACCAGAAAATGGGCATCCTCGTTCTGGGAAATAATTTGAAATTATTTCAAGTCTTTTGGGGATATAAAATAAATGAAAATAAATCAAAGGCTAAAGTAGTAAATTAATTAAATACACATAAATTAGTTTAAAAATACCCATAGTTATGGGGACGTGATAATATGAAGTATTTACGTGTATGGATTAACAAGAATTCTGTTATAACAACTATGGAAAATAAAGCTAAGTGGAAATAGACTACAGAAATGATAATACACAACCTGATTTGTTAAAGGCAGATACTACCTCAGGAACCTAGGTGACTTCTTTGAACATGTCACTGATGCATTAGATTTGGGCAAATCTGTTCACACTGCCTACTTGGACCTGTACAAGGTCTTTTATACTATCCCACATTTTGGCACTGTCATCATCACTCCCCCTTTTCCCCATTTTCTGCATGGGGTAGAGGTGTTGTGTCAATTGTCACCATCTCTCTTGCTTTAGTGCCACGCTCATACCTTCTTCGATAATCATTCCTGACTGGCACAGGTATTTTCTCACATAATCTATCCATCTCTTTCCGCTTTGCCTTCTTCCTGTCTATCCCAACCTTTCTTCACCGTTTGTCTTTGCTTTTGTGCACATGTGCCCAAACCATCGTAATCTGTTCTCTCTCCCTTCCTCTGCAATTGGAGCTACTTTGGCTTCAGTTCTGATGTCCTCATTTCTTTGCATGTCCCATTGTTTGCATCCTACTACCCATCTCAGACAATTCATCTCCATCACCCCCAGCTTCCTCTACCAATCTATCGTTACTACCCAGGTTACTGTACCAAACAGTAGTATAGGTCCCACCACTGTTTTGTACACCTTATACTTCAGCTTTTTTGGCATTCTTCAATAATACATTACCCTTGACATTCTATGCCAGTTGGCTACCTACTGCTCCTGTGATTCTAGCTTTGACCACCTCATTCAGACTTCTCCTACACCAACCCTCCCAGATACCTGAAGTTGTTAACCTGTTCCACTATTTTGTCTTCTATCTCACTTCTCAGCTTTGTCTAATTTCCACCCTTTTGACATTGCAACTGTCTTATCTGTACTCAGTCTCATCCCACGTGCTTTCAGTTTTGTATTCCATTTCCCTAGCCTTTGCTGAAGTTCTTGCTCATAGTCTGCCTGTAATGCCACATCATCTGCATATAGCAACTTTGTTGATCTGTCCTATCTGACCTGTTTGCAGGCTCATCACCAGTGCAAACAGCTGTGAGCTGAGCGCTGAACCATGATGCACACCCACTCTCAATGGGAATTCCTATAACAGTCCGAACACTACTCACACTTTAGTCACCAAGTCCTCGTACACAGCCTGCACTAATTCTACCAAAGTTTCTGGGACTTCGAACAAATGCAAGACTACCAAATCAGCTTTTCATATGGTTTCTCCAAGTCTAGGTATGCCTATTTGGGACTCCTTCCTCATCTCTAGCTTCTTTTCGACTATCTGTCTCACTGCAAGCATCATGACAGTTGTACTGATTTTAATCCAAACTTTTTGATTTGACATTTGTTCCTGATATGAAGCCAAACTGCATCTCCCATCTTACTTTCTACTGCTCTGTGTATTCATTTATGAATCACCCTCTCCAGAACTTTCATGCAGCGTAACAGGAGTTTCATACTGCTTTACTGCCCAGAGTTGTGGAGGTACCCTTTGTTCTTGTGCACTGGCACTAGTATGCTTACTCTTCAGTCATCTGGGATATATTTCTCTTTCCATACTGCTATGAGTACCCTCAGGAGCCATTTGTCCCCTATCTCATCCAACATTTTGAGTATATCAGCTGTGACCTCATTTGAGCCTGCTGCTTTCCCTGACTTAATTTTCCTTAGTGCTGCTCTTACTTCATTTAGGGTGGGTTTCACGTCATCTTTCACTGCTGGCTGTGCTTGGGGCAGTATAGCTTCTGTTGCGTTTTCTTCATTCAGAAGCTGCTGGAAGTATTTCTTCCATCTGCCTTTGATGTCCTCTGGGCTGGTGAGCAGGTTGTTGCTGGCATCCCTTATGAAGGGAGTCCGACTATCTTCTTTAACCTTCTGTCTTTTCCTTGCCAACTGATAAGAGTTTCTTTGTGCCATCTACTCCGTCACTTTCCAGAAATTGGTAAAGGACCTTTTACGCCTTTTGCTCTTGGCTATCACAACTCTTCTCTTAGCCTCTTTGATAGCCAACCAGTATCCCTTCTTAGCCTAGTCTGTACTTTCTTTCTCCCACTTTTTCATGCATTCCATTCTTTTGATGGCTTCCTGGATTTCTGCATTCCACCACCTGTTATCCTTATGTACCTTCCTTCCACACCTGGCTTGGTCACATATCTGTTCTATAGCCTTTACCCATGCTGTTTTGAGGGTCAACCATTTTTCAACTTCACCTATTTATTCTTATTTCTGTGATGCCAGAGCCCTGAGTAATTTCTTGAACTCTTGCGCTTTCTCCAGTCAAACTTCAGGTCTTCAGACTAGTCTCTGTTGATCTTAAATCCTTCTCTGACTCCTGTCTGCAATGGACTGTGGCAACCAGCAGTTTATGCTGCGGGCTGTTTCACTGGAGGATAATTTTGCAATCACTGATTCTACCACACAGGTTTGTCCTTAGTAGGAGGAACTCTATTAGAGTTGCATGTTAACCATTCTTGCATGCTATCTTGTGACTGTCTCTCTTGCTATACAGACTCCTCAGAGGTGACCTCTGTCTGGCATACAAGGTGATCTCGGACCTCGGCTTGAAGGGACTGCTGCATATCCGTAAGTCAAGCTCCACTCGAGTAAACTGCACGTGTGGCCTCAACCTGGTCTGTGACATTACTAGGACTTGCCGGCGGGACAGATTTGTGTCCTAGAGACTCCCCCATCTGTGGAATAGTCTCCCTTTCCACGTCAGAGTACCTCTTTACCTCTTTTTAAGCGCAACCTGGATAACTGGATGGGAAACAGAAAATACATACCTGGGATTCCACCTTTGTCCCTGCTGGACAGGGGCATCGGGTGCTGATTTGTCTAAACATGAGCTAAACTCTTGGCTAGGATTATAAGGGCCTCAGGGCTAGTAACTTCCTATGAACCATATGTTGGCCACCATCAAGCCATTTGCCAGACAGAAGACTAGAATGGCATCTCCTTCTTTATTCCTGTTGCCCCACACATGTGGACCCAGGCAGTCCCCATATACTGTTCTGTCTGTCCCAATATGTGCACTTAGGTCACCCATTATGAGCACCAATACATGATATCTTGTTTTATAAAGTAGATTCTGCAGCTGCTGTCTAAATGCACTTTTTAGACAATTATCATAACCCTGCTGTGGTGCATAGGCTGAGATTATTAATCTATCCTCACACTGGAGTCTGTTTGCCATGAGGCTATCACTAATTCTGTAAATATCCCTCAATGTCTTCTAAAACCTATCCTTCACAACAATTCTTGTACAATTTCTAGTCTGCCCTCTGCCTGAGAAGCAGACTCTGGATCCCAAGCAAAGTGTTTTTGCTGCACTACCCTTCCATCTTGGATACGGGACAGACAGGATGTCCAGCCTCCTTATCATCATCATGTCATCCACTTCCAAGCTGCATCCCGTCAGTGAACCTACAATGAGTGTAGCAATCCTTAGTTCATGTTTGGCAGACTGACTAACTTTATCTCCATCTATTGTTCAAAAGGACTATGCCATGTAACCGAAGCTGGGTAACTGCAAACCAGCCTGTCAACAGCTTAGTGACCAGGGTTGCTGGGCTTTATGATAGGCATTATAGCAGGCGCACACACCCCTCTCACCATAAGCATGGGTTCCTGGTGCTGGTCAGAGTAGACTGGGTTCTTAACCCAGTCATCACCACCAAATAAATACCCATGCCCACTTTTGGCATCATTAGTCATCATCACCAAACCACCTAGAGCCAACTGTTACATTGTGGAGTGGCTAACCCTGCATGGCATGCAGTCTGTGATCCATGTTCTCCTATCTTGAGGATACTGTGCACCACAGCTGATGCCCAAAGCAGTTGGTCTATACAACTCTTACCTCTGTAGGGCACCATCTAGAGTCTGTGTTGCTGCCCACAGCTCCAGTCTTGGGGAAGTTTAAGGTGGAAATACTCAGCATGTTTTCAGAAGGTGGAAGGAGCCCACAGAGAACATGCAACCTCCATCCAGGCATTGGCTAGAGTTCAGGATCAAAAAGTGTGCCTTGTGCATGGGAGGCTAAGACCTTAACCATTACAACAAATTAAACATAAATCCACATGTTATCAGCTGAATAGCAAACCGGCAAACCGACAAAACCTAATCTGTTAGTACCCCCCCCCCCCCCCCCAAGGATCAGGCCTACAGAAATTTCTTCAGAAGGAATAGCTAGTGACTGTGATAAAATGAAAATGGAATTGAAAAATATGGTAGAAATAAAACAAAGAAATATGGTTAAGAAATAATAGGAATTGTTTAGAAGGGCTGACTCAGTTTAAAGTACTGCAGAGTAAGGGAATTTCATAGAAGAAGAAGAGGAGCAACTGCAAAGTACAAAGAGAAAAAAGGGAGTATTTGAATAATATGCATAAGTTTAGAAAGACTGCTGTTAAGCAACTATTTTCTGATAACTCCAGAATGCAAAAACCTTTAGCACAACAACTTAGACAACAGAAGGTACAAAGGGCCATCACCAAACATAGGGAGCCTATGGCAAGAAAAATAACCTGAGATCCTGGTGGTACTAGAGATACTTCAGAAATTTTAGGAAATTTGTATAAAGTAGAGGAATATAAAAAACAATACTTATGGAAGACAATTATGCCAAGGTTAGAGGAAGATGAATCTCAACAACTAAAAGTTAAGACAGGAGAATAAATAACTGACTAATAACTGTAAAGGAAAGAGAATGCATAGTAAAAAGGATTCTGCTTTGTTATGTAACACACTGGTGACAGGGAATGAAGTTATCTGTCTATCTGAAAATCCTCTGTCTACAGAAAAAGGCATCACCTTTCCAATGAAAAAGGGAGAAAAAAAGAGGCAAGGGGCAGGTGAAAAGGAACAATTCAAAATTGAACGTGGAAGGACTGAAGAGCATTACTGTAAGAAAAAAGAAGAGAAAGACAGATGTTGACTACGTGGCTCAAGCTGTGGATTTACAATGCCAGCTGGATGAGAATTTAATACGCAATGAAAACAGTGGGATTAATAAGACTAATAGTAATGAAGATCTATCCTTCATATGCAATGAAAACAGTGGGATTAATAAGACTAATAGTAATGAAGATCTGTCCTTCATATGCAATGAAAACAGTGGGATTAATAAGACTAATAGTAATGAAGATCTGTCCTTCATATGCAATGAAAACAGTGGGATTAATAAGACTAATAGTAATGAAGATCTGTCCTTCATATGCAATGAAAACAGTGGGATTAATAAGACTAATAGTAATGAAGATCTGTCCTTCATATGCAATGAAAACAGTGGGATTAATAAGACTAACAGTAATGAAGATCTGTCCTTCGTATGCAATGAAAACAGTGGGATTAATAAGACTAATAGTAATGAAGATCTATCCTTCATATGCAATGAAAACAGTGGGATTAATAAGATTAATAGTAATGAAGATCTGTCCTTCATACGCAATGAAAACAGTGGGATTAATAAGACTAATAGTAACGAAGATCTGTCCTTCATATGCAATGAAAACAGTGGGATTAATAAGACTAATAGTAATGAAGATCTGTCCTTCATATGCAATGAAAACAGTGGGATTAATAAGACTAATAGTAATGAAGATCTGTCCTTCATATGCAATGAAAACAGTGGGATTAATAAGACTAATAGTAATGAAGATCTGTCCTTCATATGCAATGAAAACAGTGGGATTAATAAGACTAATAGTAATGAAGATCTGTCCTTCATATGCAATGAAAACAGTGGGATTAATAAGACTAACAGTAATGAAGATCTGTCCTTCAGATGCAATGAAAACAGTGGGATTAATAAGACTAATAGTAATGAAGATCTATCCTTCATATGCAATGAAAACAGTGGGATTAATAAGATTAATAGTAATGAAGATCTGTCCTTCATACGCAATGAAAACAGTGGGATTAATAAGACTAATAGTAACGAAGATCTGTCCTTCATATGCAATGAAAACAGTGGGATTAATAAGACTAATAGTAATGAAGATCTGTCCTTCATATGCAATGAAAACAGTGGGATTAATAAGACTAATAGTAATGAAGATCTGTCCTTCGTATGCAATGAAAACAGTGGGATTAATAAGACTAATAGTAATGAAGATCTATCCTTCATATGCAATGAAAACAGTGGGATTAATAAGACTAATAGTAATGAAGATCTGTTCTTCATATGCAATGAAAACAGTGGGATTAATAAGACTAATAGTAATGAAGATCTGTCCTTCATACTCAATGAAAACAGTGGGATTAATAAGACTAATAGTAACGAAGATCTGTCCTTCGTATGCAATGAAAACAGTGGAATTAATAAGACTAATAGTGATGAAGATCTGTCCTTCATATGCAATGAAAACAGTGGGATTAATAAGACTAATAGTAATGAAGATCTGTCCTTCGTAACAATTGATAGAGCAGATATTAATGTATTAAAAGCTGAAGATTCTTCAGAGATAGTCAGCAAAGATATTCTTGTAATTGGAGATTCAGTTATTAGAGGAACTGATACTTACATTTGCAGAGATGATAATGAACATCGAATAGTGTTATGCTTGCCAGGAGCAAAAATAGCAGATGTGAAACAAGGCTTGGAACGCCTTAATGTAAGGAAGTATGGATCTGTTTTATTCATGTTGGCACAAATGATGTCACCAACAAAGATTCTCTTGACTGTTAGTCAGGAACTGACAGCCCTCCTAGATAGTATAGCTTGCACTGGTGTTAGTACAAATTTTTCACAACTCACCTATAGAAAGGACAGTCAGATCACTGTGAATGAAAAGAATTTTTGGATAAACACCTACATGGAAAAAATGTCCTCTTTTAAAAAATGAAAATGCGTAGAATATCCAAGTCCTCTTTTGGGCACACGTGTTCAGACAGGATCTGTGTGTGCATTTGCCTAGATCAGGGAAGAGAATTTTTGCAGCAGATATTTTGCAATATTTGACAAACACTAGCCAGGATTTTTGTCAGGTCAAAAATGTAACAGTTCACAGATAGCAACATTTGATACACCTCTGATGGTTGTTAACGCTAGGAGCATTAATAATAAAGTTTTTTATTAGAAAATTTGCTATGTTCCCACAAGATTGACATTGTTAATATTTGTGAAATATAGTTAAAGAACAATGGGAAACCAGTTCTGACAGGGTATAAATGTTTTTACTGTAACAGACATTCTAACAAAGAATCAGGTGGAGGTGTTATGATGGGGATTAAAGATAGCTATGAGACCTGTGACTATTACATTTTTAGTGATAATTCCAATACTATAGACTGTGTAACTGTGACAAAGAGAACCCTGCAACATACAACAATTTTTGGAGTGCATAGACCATCAAAGTCAAGTGCAAATGACCTAGAGGAATGCATACATTTCTTACATGAAACACAGGAGGGAAGAATAATATTAGCTGGGGGCTTAAATTTACCAGAAACAACTGGAATAATATTGATTCAACAACGTTAGCAAAGAAATTATTGACAGAGTATATTCAGGAACAACAAATGCTTCAGATTGTAAAGAATCCTACCAGGGGACGGAATATACTAGATACTGTTTGTGTTCCAAAAGAAATAACTGTGACTTCAAGTCAAGTTTTACCACCATTGATGTGCAGTGATCATGGGGTTATTAAGGTTAATTTGTTGCTAGATAATTCTGCCAAACTGAAATCTAAGCCAATGCACAGAAGGTTAATTACAGAGTATAGGGAAGTAAAACATTTACTATATAAAACTAACTGGAGTGAGGTGTTCAGTGGAAAATCTGCAGATGGAATGTGGAAAGTTTTGAAAGAGAAATTGTTTGAGTGCAAAAAAAAAAAAAAAAAAAACAGAGTTCAACATCAGGGGTATATTTCCATAAGAACAAGATACCTGATTAAGTTGAGACAAAAAGAAATGGAAGAGAGGTCGAACTACAACTTTGAAAACTGAAATAAGCTGGACAAACAGATCAGGCATAGTGTTAGACAAGATCAAGAAAATGTTGAAGAAAATTTATATAAAGATATTGAGCATAATAGGAAATATGTTTATAGATACATAATATGTGGAAGGAGTAAAGACACACAAATTGATAAACTGTGTGTGGATTCTAAAATTTATTCGCAAACATAACAGATTATAGATATATTTACAAAATCTTATGCAAAACAGTTTGGTTCCACAAAAGGGGTGGTAAGTTGTCCTAGTGACATCCAGGTAACCCCAGATACTGGAATCAAATTAGATTATATTGAAAAAGAAATGTGCAATCTGGATCCAAACAAAGCAAAGGGAGGAGACAGAATAAGTAACACTGACCGGAGAACAGTTCAGCAAGAACTTACACTACCATTATTATCTATTATTCAAGGTCATATAAATATAGGGAGATTCATCAAGATTGGAGACATGCACTTATTATATCTTTCTTTAAGGGAAAGGGGAGTAGTACAAACCCAGAATCATATAGACCCTTAAGTCTACTTTCATGTTGTGGAAAAATAATGGAGAGGGTAATACTGGATAAGTTATTGTCAGAACTGGATAGGTTGGGACTTGAAACCATACATCAGCATGCATATGTTGAAAATAGATCTATTACCATATGTAACATGATGTTTTATAACAATATAATACCAGCTATGAATGAAAAATTGTGCTCTGATGTGATTTATACAGATGTAACTTCAGCATTTGACAGGGTCATACACAAAACACTGATCAATAAATTAGTACAACTAGGTATTGATGTACTGTTGATAAGATGGATAGCTGCATGGCTTACAAATAGGACATGGCAAGTATCACACACCAACTGGACAGGTGAAATCCTTGGTTGCAGTCAAGGTGTCCCACAGGGCTCTGTCCTAGGCCCTTACTTGTTTAGATTGTATCTTTCAGACCTTACTTTTTCATCAGTCGTGTTCTACAGTCTATATGCTGACGACCTGAAACTGGGTAAACTGATTACAAGTGTTACAGATAAGGCATGCCTGCAAAATAATTTGACTAAATTGACCATTTGGGCACAGGAGAATAATATGTTGATAAATACATCAAAAACTAAGCATATGTGATTTGGGAGACAAACTGAAATGTGAATATTTAATACAGCACACACTGATTGAAACTGTAGACTTATTTAAGGACCTGGGTATATGGGTAAATTCAGCTATGAGTTTTTCTAATCATATGGCTAATGATAGTTATAGAACTATAGGTTGTATAAAAAGATTTGTAAAGTCTAGGAAATCAAAGCTAATGAAGTCATTGTTTGTTAGTTACATTAGAACCAAACTTGAGTATGGAATAACAATATGGAAACCCTATAGGAAAACAAGCATGAATAAACTGGAAAGAGTACAGTGGAAATATAACAAGGGCATCCATGGATCTGAAAATCTAAGTTATTATGAAAGACTAAAATATCTGAACTTGTACAGCGTCTCTTACAGATATTTAAGAGGAGATACTAATCAGGTATATAGGGCATTTAGGGACAACTACCTCTGGGAATGTTTGGGGTTATCAAAAAGTACTAGAGAATCATCAGATAACCTATGTAGAAGATTCTACAGGAATGAGAAGTGTACTAACTGGTTCTCTGACAGAGTAGCTGATGCTTTTAACAGACTACCAAATCACATTAAAGCAAGTACTAGTTTAGATATTTTTAAGAACAGCCTGGACATTTATTATGGGAACAAGTGTTTTGGTATTTTGGCAAGCTAGAAGGGCATTATTGCCCGTGCTTGAAACATTTGTATGTATGTATGTAAAAATGGTGATGCATAACCAATCTGCAGGGAAGTCCCCAAATATGGAAGGTATTCCTGTACAAGTATGGAAGCCAAGAGGGAAGAAAGTGATAACCATCTGGAAGGTTTTGTTTAACGGTATTTTAAAAGGAATCTTAAAAGAAAGCTGTGGTGGTTACATTATCCAAAGAGGGCAAAGACCTGTCAGATCCAACTTTATATGGACTCATTTCAATACTTAACCATGATTATAAAGTGTTTATGTCTGTCTATAATAGCTAAAAGAATGACAAAGGTGTTGTTGGATAGATATGGATCAATGCGATTTTGTGGAGAAGAGGTAAACATTTGACATTAACAGAACAATGATGATTCAGAGGGAATCAGAATATCTGAAACTACCACTGTTGTTGGTGGGTTCTGATGCACGGAAAGCATTTAACAGAGTAAGTTCTGATTTAATGAAGAGGGCAATGGAAGCATTTGCTTTCCTTGATATAATGTTGTTGTGTCTTTCGGCTTTTCCCAGTTAGGGGTCGCCACAGCGGAACTCTGGTCCGCTAATGATTGGCAGTAGATTTTTACGTGCCGAGCTGCCAGCCCTGACACACAACCTTCAACGAAGGTATGCCCATTCACGCATGTCTCCATGCAGAAGATGCTCTAGCTGAGAATCGAACCGGACAGCGTCTTACTGTGAGGCGACAACGCTACCGCAGCACCACCACCGCTGTCTTTCCTTGATAATAAGAACAAGTTTAATTAGGAAGACATACGAAGGACTGGAGGCAAAAATTAATGTGGGAGGGTTTTTCTCTATTAAGTTGTGTTTGAGCGGTAGAATCAAGCAGGGGTGCTCTCTTTATTTGCTTTATATTTAGAGTCACTGACAAAAAAGGACTCAGAAATTCAAGGATACAACTGATATGATATTCAAGAAAAGTTTGATCTGAAGTAGGTGCTTCATTTGTCAGCAACCTTTGGGTCTTGGATCCGATCTCGGATCCGAGCCGGCAACTTATTCTACAGCTTAGAGATCTGAGCTCCTAGCTCCTCCCCTTACCCATAATCCCCTGCCAACCCTGATCTAGTTTGCCGCTCTTAGAGTAAGCTTCTAGACTGTGGAGCTCCTAGCGCTTTTCAGATAAGTGTTTTGAATTTGTGTAAAATCCTGTTCATTATTATAGTTAAACAGTTTGTGTGTGTTTAGGTTTCCCTTTTGTTAATTTAGTTTTAACTTTAGCTTTATTTTTAGTGTAATCCTCCCCTTCCCTCGCTGGGCGTAGTGTGTGTGTGAGTTGCTGTGGTGTTTGGGGCCTAGTGTGTTTGGGTAATTTTAATTTTATTTAAACTATGTCGGAGGCCCCAAAGCCTATTTTTTCCAAATGCACCGAGTGTGGCCATAAGCTCTCACCGGCGGATGGCCACACTCAGTGTGTTCGGTGCCTTGGGGTTGAACACCTCTCCTCTGGATGTTCGATCTGCGCGGCGTTCAACCCCAGGGCACTGAAAGACTGCAGGTCGAAGCTGATCCTGGCGGGACTTTTGCCCCCGGCTTCGGCCTCTGGTACTCATGTGGCACCACCCCAGTCCTCGGTGGCAGCCACTCCTACCTCCCCCCGGCCGGGACTCAAACTCCCACTAAGGTGCCGGAGGAGAGGGAAGCCAGGAGGGAGAAGCACCACAAGCGGCGGGCCGAGGCCTCCGCTTCGGCCCCCCCCCCCCAGCTAAGCAGGCTTCTCCCTCCACGGCTCCGATCCCCGTGCTTCTCTCCGGGACCAGAGGAGGAGGAGGAAACCCGATCTCCGTCGAGGTCATCGAGGCAGCACTCCCGGCCCGCCTCGGTGGCCTCGTCGAGATCTACTTATAGCCTTTCGGATGCGGACTTGGACCGGATGATGCGAAGGTTCATCCAGGCCCAGCTGCAGATGGGAGTGCTCATGCCTCCCCCCCTTTGGGGGGGGGGGGAGCTCAACACCCTTTTTTGCCCTGATAGCTCCTTCTCCGACCTGCTTCCCAGGTTCGGAGAGCTTGGAGCCGGGCAGCGTTGGAGCCGGGGGTGGGTCGGCGCCGACAGTACTGGGTACTTCGGATCCGACTCTGCCCTCGAGTCTGTCGGGTCCTACCTTGTCGGATCCGAGCTCTCAGAGCCGTGGGCCGAGCTTCGGATCAGAGGGATTCAGTGTGCCTTCGGCTCCGTCCAGGTCGGAGCACACGGGTCCTTCGGATCCGACGGTCTCGGCGCCAGTTCCGATCCCCCCATCGGATCCGAGTGGGAGTCGGCTTTCGGATCCCAGAGAGAGAGACTCCCCTTCGGCCTTCGATGCGGTGGAGAGGGCTCTGTTGAGGGCATCTGGACCCCCGGCCCTTGCATCGGCTCCTCCCTGCACTCCCTCTCAGCTGAGTCAGGCTTCCATCACCCGGCCACAGGGACAGCCTGCTTCGATGTCTCAGGTCGTTCCCCTGGAACAAGATATTGCTGGTGAGACCTCCTCGGACAGTCCCCCCGAGGAAGTTCCTCATAAGCGGAAGTGTAAGAGGAGACACGTGGACTCCCCGAGTCCTTAACGGAAGACACGGACTTGGATGAAGGGGAAGGCTCCCCAAGGTCACCCCCCGAGGATGTCTCCTTCGGAGACATCATGGAAATGCTCAGGATCAGGGGAGGGTGGTCTGCCCCCAAGGCTTCCTCTGACGAGTCCGTGTTCCTGGAGGCATTCGAAGCAGGACCGTCTACCTCTTGGGTGTCCCCCCAGGCCGATCCCCTGGTGGACCTTATTACCACCAGGGCGTGGAAGGAGCCGGACACTGTGGAGCCAGTTCTCAATCGCCCCCATAAGATTCTTTGCCCCCCCCACAGACAGATCCCACTGGAGCAAGGGTCCCCCTGTAGATGCCATGTTGATGGCGGCAGCCACCAAGTGGGAATTAGCTCAGGAGAGCCCCTCGGTCCATCCACCGAGCAAAGAGTCCCACTCGATGGATCACCTAGGGAAGCGGGTGTTTAGTTCAGCGACCTTCTCAGTAAGGTCCCTGAACTACATGGCAAATATCATTAGGATGCAGCGAGATCTTATCAAAAAATACGCTGCCTCCCCCCCAGAGTCCATGTCGGCGGAGGACAAACAGTTGTACTCCACTCGCATGGCCACTCTACGGTCCATCGCGAATACCTCTATGCGGGTTTTGTCCCACGCTACAGAGGGAGCCGCTAGAGCCAGCGGAGCAGGTCTAGTCATGAGACGCCAGGCCTGGCTCCGACATTGTGACTTCGCGGAACCGTTTAAGGCGTCCTTTGCGAATGCCCCTTTTGATGGTTCTGCCTTATTTGGCAAGACCGTTCGCGAGACACCTGTCCAGAGCGAAAATTACGGGAAAACGTTGTCTGCCATCGGAGTCTGCTTCTCTGCTCCCCAGAAGTCCTTCTCCAAGAACCAAAAGGGACAGAAGATGTGGTTCCGGAAATCGCAACATTCCCAGCCTGCTCCGGACAACCAGCCCTTCTGTGGCAGAGGAGGACAGGGAGGACGCCGCCCTAGAGGCAGAGGGGCTCTGAAAAATTTTGGGTCCAGAGAAACCTTCTCTGATCGGCCCACGCAGCAGCCCTGAGGGGTTGCCCGACTGCTCCGCTCTGGAGGCAGTCGGGGGGGGGCGTTTCTTGAGGCACCCGGCAGCTTGGGAGTCCATCACGTCAGATCGCTGGGTGCTTCATATCATATCCAGAGGTTACAATATTCCACTGCACCATGTCCCCAAAATCAAAAACCTCCCCGATGTACCACCCGATCAGAGGGAGGTGGCCACTGCAGAGATACAGCAGCTCCTAGAAAAAAGAGCCATCTAGCCTGTCCCCCCCAGATCAGCTCGGATTAGGGCTTTACTCCAGGTTCTTTCTGGTGCCAAAAAAGACGGGGGACCTAAGACCAATTCTCAACCTTTCCCTTTTGAACCTGTCAGTAACCAAAGAAAAATTCCAAATGGTCACTCTCCAATCCATTCTCCCCCTTTTGCGGGAGAGCGACTGGATGTGCTCAATAGACCTCAAGGATGCGTACTACCACATACTAATGGACAGACGATCCAGGAGGTTTCTCCGCTTCCGGCTGGGAGCTAGTCACTACCAGTTCAGGGTCCTTCCCTTTGGTCTCACCACAGCCCCCAGGGTGTTTACCAAAGTATTAGCAGTGATAGCGGCCCACCTGAGACTCCAGGGAATGCAGGTCTTTTCTTACCTGGATGACTGGCTCCTGACCGCCCCAACAAGGCATCTACTCTGTTCAGCCAGGGATTACTTTCTCCGGCTGGCCCCCCAACTCGGCATCATGATCAACAGGGTCAAATCCTCTCTTGCTCCGACGCAGGTGATAGAGTTTATAGGAGCCAAGTTGGATACGAGAAGTCTTCGGGCATTTCTTACCGCGGAACGACTTCAAAACCTGAGGCTTCATGTGTGGGCCATCCTTCAATCAGAAGCTCCACTGGCGGAATTGGTCCTGAGGGCGCTAGGCTCGATGGCGGCAGCAATTACTCTTTTGCCATTCGCTCGCCTGAATATGAGGGTACTACAGTGGACCCCTCAAGTCCAATGGTCCTTTCAACACCTCCCCCTCAGTCACCCTATCTCACTCAGCAGAGCTTGCAGGAGGGCTCTCTTATGGTGGCTCCAGTCCCCAGACCTCCATATGGGGCACCCCTTCTGCTTGCCTCCTCCCCTCGCCACGGTGACCACGGATGCCTCTCGCCTCGGGTGGCCATTTCTCAGGCAGAACGATCCAAGGCACGTGGAATGACACAGAGACCTCTTTGCATATCAATGTCCTGGAGATGAGGGCGGTGCTGTTAGCTTTGCAAGCACTTCATAACCTTCTTCCCGTAGGAGCGATTGCGATACAGACGGACAACATGTCAGTTGTCTGGTACAGCAACAAACAGGGGGAAACCAGGTCCTACCCTCTCTGTCGAGAGGCCATGAGGGTGTGGGAATGGGCAATCTCCACCAACCACTTTCTTATAGCAACGCACATTCCGGGACGGTCCAACATACTGGCGGACAAACTCAGCCGCACCATTCTTTCCCCTCACAAATGGTCTCTCAATTCCCAGGTAGCGAAGCGGATTTTTGCCGTATGGGGGCAACCATGTTGCGATCTCTTTGCCTCTCTCTCAAATACGAAATGCAACAGCTTCTTCGCCCTAATCCCCCCCTTGGGGGAAGCCCCGAGAGACGCTCTAGTGCATGCTTGGCCTCCTGGTCTACTTTATGCCTATCCTCCTCTACCCCTGATGCTAAAACTCTTACAGAAAGCCTGTCGGTTGGGGAGCAGAATGATCCTCATTGCCCCATTCTGGCCTCGTCAAACTTGGTTCCCTTACCTATGGTCTCATCTGGTGTATCCTCCCTGGATTCTGGATCCCATTTCGGATCTAATTTCCCATCCCCTAGGTCTCCCGACCCCGAACCTGGACAACCTGAAGCTGACAGCTTGGCTGCTCCAGTTCCACTCCTAGTCAGGACTCCCGGCATCTCTTCCCCAGTTAAAGCCATCTTGGTAGCAGCACATAAACCTTCCACTAGAAAAGTCTATCGCAGCAAATGGAACCGTTTTTCCATCTGGGCGGAACATCATAACTTAGATCCCTTCACAGCTCCGTTACCGTCTGTTCTGGATTTCCTCACCGGCCTTTTTCAGCAAGGGGCTAGCTGCTCCACAGTCAAGGTACAATTGGCAGACATCTCTCATTACCATGTGGGACATGACACAGCTCCTTTGATTACAACAAAATTATGTAAAACTTTCCTCAAGGGTACTTTCCTGCTCAGACCTCCTGTCAAGGAAGTTGTACCCCCTTGGGATCTATCACTAGTACTTCAGGCCTTGACTGCCCCTCCTTTTGAACCTGCTGCTTCGGTCGAACTTAAATACCTTTCTTGGAAAACGGCGTTCCTTGTCACCATCACTTCAGCGAAAAGAGTTTCGGAAATTCAGGCCCTTTGTGTGAAACCTCCCTACTTGACCTTTCATCAGGATACAGTGTACCTCAGGACCAATCCCTCCTTCCTTCCTTCCTTCCTAAGGTGGCTTCAGAAACTAATATCAACCAATCCATTAATCTGCCAGTTTTCCTTCCTAAGTACCAGAATAAAGGAGAATACAAACTGCATTCTTTAGATGTGCATAGACAATTGCGCTTCTACATTCATAGGACTGCTTGTCACAGACAATCCGATCAGTTGTTCATCTCCTTTACCAAATTCAACTCAGGCAAAGCTGTTTCTAAGGTCACTTTATCACGATGGATTTCACAGTGTATTCTTCTGGCCTATGAAAGTTCTGGGAGGCCCGCACCTCAGGGAGTCCGTGCACATTCCACTCGCTCTATATCTACCTCTGCTGCCTTTAGGTCTAGAGTTCCTTTAGACGATATTTGCTCCGCAGCCACTTGGGCTTCATCTCATGCCTTTATCAACCATTATAAGCTGGACGTTATTTCCAGAGGGAGAGCATCCTTCGGCTCTGCAGTGCTCCGGAACATCCTTCCATGATGGCCGCCCAAGATTCAAGTAGCTGGGGACTCTGTCCCAAAGGTTGCTGACAAATGAAGCACCTACTTCAGATTAAGAAGTTATGTACTCACCATAACGTTCCATCTGAGTAGGTGACTTCATTTGTCTGCAACCATCCCCCCCCTCCTTCTCCCTGGCCTTCAGAAATTATTTCCTGGATGTCCTTCTTGGGGTCCCTTTCGGGACATATTTAGCTTTTAGCTTGTTGTATAAGGGCAAACTCGATCTGAGGTCAATCAGGGTTGGTAGGGGATTGTGGGTAAGGGGAGGAGCTAGGAGCTCGGATCTCTAAGCTGTAGAATAAGTTGCCGGCTCGGATCCGAGATCGGATCCAAGACCCAAAGGTTGCAGACAAATTAAGTCACCTACTCAGATGGAATGTTATGGTGAGTACATAACTTCTTAATTTATTTGGAGATGATGATATTTTGTACACAATAAATACAGAAAAGGGCATTTCAGTGTTGTGGACCATTTTGATACATTTTCATGTCTTTTCACGATATAAAATTAATAAAGATAAATCAAAGCCTATAGACATAAGTTATGTAGCCACACACTGATTGGTTCAACAATACCCATATTTATGGGGACACAATAAGATGAAGTATTTAGGAGTGTGGAGTAAAAAGACTTCTGTTATCGCAGCTAAGGATATGTAGGAAGAAACTAAAAAAGATAATACAAAAAAGTGAGACACTGGAAGCTCTTTTTTACGGAAATGAATAGCAAGATACAAGCAGTAAAAATGGTTTTAGTCCCTTAACTTTTACGTACAGGTCAGGCACATGTTATCAACCAGAGGAGAACTTGTGGACAATAATAAAGAGTTGAAGGAGTTTATCAGGGAGGGAAGAGAGCAAGACTTAAGCAGGATAAGTTGACTCTCCCAACACAAGTAGGTTTAGGACAACCTGATTTGAAGGTATATTTTACAGCTACACAGTTAAGGCTCATACACAAGCAGAAAGTTATAATTCAAAGTGGAAAGGGACAATGATTAAGTGGGGAGGGGAGTTCAAAACATTAGAAGAGAGTGTGATTTTGATTGAATATCCTTAAGGATAACAATAACAACCATACACAATGGGGCCAAATGGACACATAAGTCAGCAAGCAAATGAGAGTAGTATTGCTGAAATTGAAGAGGTCTGAACAGAGAGATAAGTCAGCAAGCAAAGGGATGTAGTATTGCTGAAATTGAAGGGGTCCAAATGGAGAGATAAGTCAGCAAGCAAAGGAGAGACATATTGCTGAAACTGAATTCATCAAGTCTTGGTGAATACCTTAACAAGGTGGACCCTGTTTTTCACAAAATCTCACCAAGACAACACTGATATATAGACTGTATTTTATATAGCATACATCATGGACAGAAGTAGGTCAAAATTTGGGTGCACAAGACCCAGGATAAAAAAAAGTGCCCAATCCTGGCGGATGCACTGGTGCGAGGACTAGAAAAAATGAGTGTGTAGAATCCTCCTCAAAATATGGAAACATACCTTCAATGGGGCCAGGCCAGGCCCAGCCCTGGGGGGAAGATGCCCCCCCCCCATAGTCAAAGGAAGTAGCAGCCCACAAAAGTCACAAAAACTGATAGGCCAAAGAAGACCCATAAAGACGAAAGAGTGGACTTTTGAAGATAGGAAAGAAATTATGTATTACTACTATTTTGCAAAAAGACCAAAATTTCCAGACACAAGATATACAAAAAGATTGAGAGAAAAATTAGAGGAAAGAAAAATAATTTCACAAGAAAAACTATCAGAGGCTTCAAATAAAAATTTGTGTTCATTAACACAACAGACTTGTGAAAATCATCATACAGTGCAATAGAAAAGTATTTACCCTCTTCCTGATTTCTTATTTTTTTGCATGTCACACAAATGTTTCAGATCATCAAACAAATGAAAATATTAGACAAAGATAACTCAAGTAAACACAAAATGCAGTTTGTAAGTGATGAGTTTAATTTATTAAGGAAAAAAAATCCAAACCTACATGGCCCTATGTGAAAAAGTAATATTTCCCTAAACCTAATAACTAGTTGTGCCACCCTTAGCAGCAACAACTGCAGTCAGGCATTTGCGACAACTGGCAATGAGTCTTTCACATCGCTGTTGAGGAATTTTGGCCCACTCTTCTTTGCAGAATGGTTTTAATTCAGCCATATTGGTGGGTTTCTGAGCATGAACCACCTTTTTAAGGTCATGCCACAGCATCTCAATTGGATTCAAGCCGGGACTTTGACTAGGCCACTCCAAAACCTTAATTTTATTTTTTTAAGCGATTCAGAGATGGACTTGCTGGTATATTTTGGATCATTGTCCTGCTGCAGAACCCAAGTGTGCTTCAGAATGAGGTCATGAACTGATGGCAGGACATTTTCCTTCAGGATTCTTTGGTAGAGAGCAGAATTTATGGTTCCATCAATCACAGCAAGTCATCCAGGTCCAGAAATAGCAAAGCAGTCCCTGACCATCACACTACCACCACCATGTTTGACTGTTGGCATAATGTTCTTTTTATTAAATGCTGTGTTACTTTTATGCCAGCTGTAACGGGATGCCCACCTCCAAAAAATGTGTTTAGTCAGTCCACAGAATATTTTTCCAAAAGTCTTGAGGATCATTAAGATTTTTTTTTTGGCAAAAGAGAGACAAGCCTTTATGTTCTTTTTGGTTAGCAGTGGTTTTCACCTTGGAACTCTGCCATGCATGCCATTTTTGTCCAGTCTCTTTCTTATGATTGAGTCAGGAACACTGACCTTAACTGAGGTAAGTGAGGCCTGCAGTTCTTTAGATGGTGTTCTGGGTTCTTTTGTGACCTCTTGGATGAGTCGTCGCTGCGGTCTTGGGGTAATATTTGTAGGCTGGCCACTCCTGGAAAGGTTCACCCCTGTTCCATGTTTTCTCCATTTGTGGATAATGGCTCTCACCGTGGTTCGCTGACGTCCCAAAGCTTAAGAAATGGCTTTGTAACCTTTTCCAGACTGATAAATGTCAATTACTTTGTTTCTCATTTGTTCCAGAATTTCTTTAGATCTAGGCATGATGTCTTCCTTTTTGGGATTTTTTGGCCTACTTCACTTTGTCTGATCAGTTCTATTTAAGTGACTTCTTGATTCAACAGGTCTGGAAGTAATCAGGCCTGGGTGTGGCTAGTGAAATCGAACTCAGCTTTCCCAAAAATGTAATTAACCACAGTTACTTCATGATTTAACAAGGAGGGCAAATTACTTTTTCACATAGGCTCATGTAGGTTTGGATAGTTTTTTTCCTTAATAAATAAAATCATCACTTAAAAACTACATTTTGTGTTACTTGGGTTATCTTTGTCTAATATTTAAATTTGTTTGACTGATGATCTGAAACATTTAAGTGTGACAAACATGCAAAAAAAATAAGAAACCAGGAAGGAAGCAAATACTTTTTCATTGCACTGCATAGACCAAGAAACTTTGATCTGTTTGGAAAAAGATGCATATGAGGAAGTGTGAAAATATAAACAACAAAACAGAGATTTTTGAAAAGAACAAAAAAGAAATATGGACATAGAAAGAAACAGAGATTTGGTATGGTGCAATGTTTATGCAAAGTCGAAAGTCAACTTAATCAGTACAAAAAAGGCAGCCCCAAAGATATTCAAAGAGAAATTTAAGAAAGTTCAGTTACAGATTTGCTGTTCTGAACTGTTTGTAAGTTTCTTAGAGGCCAGTGCTTGCTTGGGCTAAAGGGAAGTCTCTGTGTTCACCAGTGGCAGTGGTTAACACCAAGCAGCCTGCCTGTCCCTGTAGGAGTGGTTACTGCCTAGAAGCTGTACTTTTATTGGCCATTTTGGGTCAATTCTAAACTCCTTGATCTCTCTCTCTTAAAACCCTGCTGCCTCGTGGTTTTAGCGTCTTTCCGGGTTTGTTAGTTGTTGCTGAAGCACCTACCAAGGGGGGGGGGGGGGAATGCTGAGAGAAGAAATGAGCCACTTCTGAGATTTTAAGTATTTTCTTCTGATTTTTGTTTAGAGTTACTGCTTTGCCGCCTACTTTTCGGCTTTTTCTGGGTTGCTAAAGTTTATATCTGTATTAGAAACAGTATTTAGAACACATCTAGAGCCTATTTACTGCATTTCCTGTGTTGCACTTAATTTAAAATCATTTTTTCTCTTAAAATTGCATTTTACATGACTTTGGCCTAGCACTCAAGTGTGGGGTCATTTATTGCACTGTTGTGAATATTTTGCTACTTGTGTATCTCTGCTACCTTTAAACTAAATCAAAAAAAGAAAAAAAAAGTCTTGCTTTTTTCCCACTTTCTGAAATTTAAGAAAGTTCAGTTACAGATTTGCTGTTCTGAACTGTTTGTAAGTTTCTTGGAGGCCAGTGCTTGCTTGGGCTAAAGGGAAGTCTCAGTGTTCACCAGTGGCAGTGGTTAACACTGAGCAGCCTGCCTGTCCCTGTAGGAGTGGTTACTGCCTATAAGCTGTAGTTTTATTGGCCATTTTGGGTCAATTCTAAACTCTTGATCTCTCTCACTTAAAATCCTGCAACTCTCTTTTTGCGTGGTCTTGAGCACAGAGCAGCGTCGGGCAGCGCCGCTTACACAGGTTTAAACTATCCCCGGCTCCACAAAGTCTGCTCTTCACTTTTTCCCTTAGAACTGCTCTAAATCTCTAATTAAGCACTCTATTTTCATTCTAAAGCCCTGCACTTGCTTGTATAAGTAATCTCATAGGTAAACACAAACTAAAGCACTACATCCTCTTATACTCCTTCTAAGCACTTGCTCCCTTATTGGTTCTTTCTGATCAGTCAATAAGTAGTTCCATATATTATTCAGGCATGTCCAAAGGTCAGTTTCGGGTTTACTCTCCAGTCCAGCTGGTGAATCAGGGAATCTAGAGGCAATGTTACAACTGCCTTATGTATACAGACCACCCTCTCCTCCTCCCAACAAGCTCAAATATATGTGAGAGATGCAATTATATAGCCAAACTGGAGGCTAAGCTCTCTCAACCCAGTACTGGCACAGCCTGTCAGGAGGAGAAGGTAGCCACACACACCACAAATCCAGTCTCACATAGACCTAGCGCATCAGCAAACCAAACACAAACACACAAAAACATACTCAGAGGCTCTAAATAAAAATCTGCCTAAGCAGCAGAGATCTCCAAAGCAGACATCCAAGCAACACCCACCACGAAACAATATCCACGTAGCACATAGCTCACAAAGTCAGTGTGCCACACAGTCACAGCCCTTAAGGCTAAACAACACACCTAATACACTTGTAATAGGTGACTCTATTGTCAGACACACCGACGTCCCACTCACCAGGCTGAACAAGGAGAAGGTTACTGTAAGCTGCCTGTCGGGTGCCAGGATCCGCCACATAACACAAGCACTCAGGTCACTCCAAAGCAAGTACAAATATGACTCCGTCATTGTCCATGCTGGTGTGAATGACCTGAGACGTACCTCCCTGAACTACATGAAAAAAGACGTACAGAAGCTTTTTGATCATGTAGCCCAGGCCGGTATGACCCTGACATTGAGTAGCATCTTACCTCACCAAGAATGATGCCACAGTATAAAGACAAAATGATCAATTTTAACAATTGGCTAAAATATTGGTGTCATTCAAAGGGGATCCAGTGTCTGTCAGCCTGGGATGACATGCTCAACAAGCCACGTTGCTTCGCTAGGGACGGCTTGCACCTGTCACCCCTGGGTTTTCGAATACTGGCAAAGGCTCTTGCCTCCCCCATAGTGCCTTTTTTAGGCAAGGCTCAAAATACAAACCCACCCCCATAGACAACACAAAGAAAAAAAAACTAAGGGTAATGCTTCTCAACGCCAGAAGTCTAAACCTCAACATGCACACACTCGAGACTCTCCTCAGTATGGAAAATATCGATATCTGTGCAGTAACAGAAACCTGGTTCAAGGCTCCCGAGAGCACCCCAGCACTAACAGGTTATACTTCATACCATGCTTTCCGCCCCCGAAACTCGGACCGAACCACAAAAGGAGGGGGAGTATCCATATTTATCAAAGATACCCACACCTCCAGGTTAGTGGCACTGCACGAAGCATCGGAGACCATCCATGTGCAACTAACAGTGGGAAAAACTGCCTTTCAGTTTGTAGCCTGCTACAGACCACCCTCCCAAACACAGGAACCTCACTCAGCTTTCCTGAGAACACTGGAGAATATGAAGGTCTCTCCAAACACTATTATATTGGGTGACTTCAACTATCCAAACATCGATTGGGAAAACTACTCAAGCCCAAACGCCCTCACCCAACAGTTCCTAGAATTTATAAACTCAAATGCTATGGAACAACTGGTCACCACTCCCACAAGAGGGGAAAACATACTGGATCGGGTCATCACCAACATGGGGTCTCTATGTTCCACACCAGAGGTATACCCCTCATTGGTAAGATCAGACCATAAACAAATCTCACTGGACATCCATATTCTGTCCCCACCCCTAGCCAAGGAAACCACGGTGAAGAACTTCTCAAAAGCAAACTTCACACTTATCAAAACTGAGGTGGAATCCTTCAAAGCCCCCGGGCCAGTGGAAAATATGGCCCAAAATGCAGAATCCTTTACAAAAGCATTCTATGGACACCTACAGGAATGCATGGAGCATGCTATCCCAAATAAAACCAAGACTCACTTCTCCGAAGGCAGGAGACCTGTCTGGTGGACCCCGGCCATAAATAAGCTATACAACAGAAGGAGAAAGCTACTACATGACAGAGCAAAATCCCAAAAAGGGAAGGCGTCACTGAACAGTACTAGCAAGAAACTACGATCCCTCATAAAATCATCTAAGGCTAGCTTCGAAAGAAAAATTGCACAAGACACTAAAGATAATCATAAGGTCTTCTTTATGTCAGAAACCTGGGAGGCCACTCCCAGATATGCTCCGAGTTAGTGCAAAATGACAAAAAATACACTGAACCCACAGACATTGCCAACATCATGGCAGAAAGGTTCAGTGCAAACTTCTCTCCCCCTTCCCCCCCAAAAGAGAAAATGTCTATCCCAACAGGGTGTAGCCTTCCTGAGATCACAGATGCACAGGTGAGAGATGCCCTCTCCAAAGCAAAAAACACAGCATCAATGGGACCAGACGGTGTCCCGGGCTGCGTCTTACACGAGCTCCAAGAAGAACTAAACCCTCATATAAAGTCACTGTCCAATCTCAGCCTTACTACAGGATATGTACACCCAAGGAATGGCATACAGCAACAGTGGTCCCACTCCCCAAAGGTGGTGCCACAACAGACCCCGGAAACTATTGCCCTAAAAGCCTGACTAGCCTGGTCTGCAAAGCTATGGAGCGTATCATCATGGAAATCATAAACAAAGACATTGGGAACCTCCAGACACTGGATCCTACCCAAGTCGGCTTCGTTAAGGGCAGATCTTGCCTCTTGAACCTGGTCGACTTCTTTGAAACAGTTACCAAAGCCATAGATGAAGGGAAGGTAGTCCACACAGCCTACCTGGACCTCGCAAAAGCCTTCAACACAATACCCCACTCGGGCATCATAAATAAGCTCACCAGCTTAAATATCAACCCCTATGTCACAAGATGGGTTGCAAACTGGCTTAGGGATAGAACCCACATGGTCAGAATAGCAGGTGCCATGTCAGACTCTAAACCAGTTACAAGTGGTGTCCCACAAGGCTCAGTCCTGGTACCTCTCGTTTGGTATATATTTCTCCGAGGTACAGGTTAACACGGGTGGACTATGGCTGACCAAGTTAGCAGATGACTGCAAACTGGGTGCTGTAATCGACTCTCCGGCTGACACAAGCATCCTCCAAAACAGTCTCACAGAGATGGATAACTGGTGCCAGAGCCATGGCCTAAAGCTAAATGCCAAAGTGCATAGTCATCCCCTTTGGGAAAAACAAAGTGCCCACAAATTACCACATAGGTGGTAATCCATTAAGTACAGAAGAAGTAATTAGGGACTTGGGGACCCAAGTAGACAGCAAACTCTCCTTTAACAATCACATTGCCAAAGTGGTTAGAAAGACCTTCTATATAGCCCACCTTATCATGAAAGGGTTCACATCTAGATCAAGAGAGGTCATTGTGCCCCTCTACTCATCTTTTATCAGGCCCATAATGGAGTACAGTGCCCCATTTGGGATGTACCTTACCCGACACCTTCAGCAACTGGAAAGACCCCAAAAGTATCTCATCAAGAGGATCAAGGGGCTCAAACAGATGCCTGATGCAGTTCGGCTAAAGAAACTCCAGCTCTACTCAGTTGCGTACCGCCTACTAAGAGGCAATCTGTGTCTGATGTATACAGCCATGTCCAACCCATTAGGACATGCTTCACCTCAGGAAATCCAAATCCCTTAGAGGTATATACTCCAGGGACTTGAACCTCAGCACAGAAATAAACAGGACATGCTGGAGGGACAGATTCATATCCCAGAGGCTCCTCTCACTCTGGGACAAAATCCCAATCCATGTTAGGCAGAGCCCCTCACTGACCCTCTTTAAGAGAAATATTGACGAGTGGATGGGAGATCGTAAGTTTACCCCTGGGATCTCTTCTGTGTCCCTGCTTGACAGAGGTACAGTAAACTAACCTTAAAAGGGCTACCTTCTGTGACCTACTATACAGAGGCACAGTCAACTAATCTAAAAGGGTGGCGAAAGCAAAACACACTCTGGCTAGGCTTATAAATGCCCTAGGGCAGATAGCCTAGTATCGACCTATGAACCTAATACAGGCAAATGCATCCAAATCTGGAAAATTTCACAATAAAAAAATATCACCACAAGGAGGGAATATAGAAAAGAAGATTAGTAGTAAAGTAGAATTTAAAAAAAAAATAGAAGCTGAAGTTATGGAATGTCTGTGAAGTGAAGGATTTGGTGCAGAAGGTCTAACACAGGTTACATCACAACATGATGGAACAAGTCCCCAAAGTAAGGAGAAACAGGAAGCTCAGGAGACATCTGAAGAAGAAATATGGACATGGGAAAGAAAAAAAGAGATTTAATATGGTGTAATATTTATGCAAAGGAGAAACTAAATACAAAAAGAGCAGCACCAAAGATATTTGAAGAGAAATACAGGCAAAGGAATCTGGACATGGAAAGCTTTATAATCCAAAAAATAACAAGTCAAAAGGGAAAAGTAGAAATGAAGATTAGTAATGGAGAAGTTAATGAAACAGAAAATGAGGTTATGTAGAAAATCTAATTCAGAAAGCATCACAGGAGGATAGAGCAACAGACATCCAAATTAAGGAGAAACCAGTGGAACGAGAAGCAAATGATCAGTTGCCATATGAAGATATTTAGGAGCAT
The DNA here is from genome assembly GCF_019279795.1 of Protopterus annectens. Classification (NCBI taxonomy): domain Eukaryota; kingdom Metazoa; phylum Chordata; order Ceratodontiformes; family Protopteridae; genus Protopterus; species Protopterus annectens. Next base: position 1,985,633,985 of record NC_056729.1, on the reverse strand, counting down.
TCCGCAGGAAACCAGTATAAATGTTCACTAGAAGTTGGACAGCAAGGGAAGGAACAGGAAACTGTAGCAACTCTGATGCAGTCAATGATGAGGAGTGATGGCCTAGTGAGTTCCCATAAGACAGAGCAACGGATGACATCGGATAAAAATGAAGAGAACGTGTCACAGGAAGATGCTATAGAATTTTCTATAGAATGCCTGCAGAAAAGGGAGAACAAAAAAATGTGTCCTCAGTTTAGAATAAAATAAGCTAAGAGAAGAGTTGCTTGATTTAATAGAGCTAGATAACCATACTAAGATCAAATAAAGCAAATAGACTGCAGAAGGTCAATAAAACCCCACAAAAGTTAGAAGTCTGATAAAACAAATGAACACAGTAATTAGGACTGTCCATAGAGATTCATGTGATCAAACAGAAGTAAACAGGATATATTACTGTGTAGCTAAATTAATAACAGATAAAATTCGATCAAAAGAACACAGGGTAGTAAGGGCAAGAAAGGGGAGAAATGGAATACCATCATGGAAGTATTGAATCGAGAAAACTTCTTCTTTCGGATTTTCCAGGTTAGGGGTCACCACAGCGGATCACCGTCTGCTCATGACTGACACTGGAGTCGGTGTTGAGTTGCCAGCCCAGTGCCCAACTTTCCACAGAAGGCACACAAACACACATGCACTCACGCCTAGGGCCAATTTAGTGTGTCCAATCCACCTACAGCATGTCTTTGGGATGTGGAAGGAAACCGGAGCACCCGGAGGAAACCCACATGACCACAGGGAGGACATGCAGACTCTGCACAGAAGGCACCCCAGCCGAGGATCGAACCGGAGAACCTCTTGCTGTGAGGCGGCAACACTAACCGCTGCACCACCGTGGCCGCCCATCGAATTGAGAGAACTATAACGCAATTAAGATAAGAAGCATCACTGTTAGAAGACTATAGAAGAGGGAACATATCAACAAAAATACTCAGAAGGATAGATGTGATAAAAGCAATGTGCAATCTTATAAAGAATAAGGATTTAGCATGCACTGTCACAAACAAACTAAAAATATCAGCACAGGCAGAAAACCTTTGAAGATAAACCTATAAATATAAAGGAAAAGTACAAAATAAGCAATTTACTGATGACCCAAAAAAGTTTTATATAGAATTGGGAACAAGGTAAAAGGAATTGAAAGACCACCAAAAAAAGAAGAAATCAATACATTTTGGAGAAGTATTTATGAAGATCCAATGGAACAAACCAAAGATGCCAAATGGACAGAAGAAGTGAAAGAAATAATAAGAAGTTCAAAGGTACAGGATATGAACTGTAATGAAGTTAGCCAGAGAGACTGAAACAAAGTTAAGAAAAGCCTCTAATTGGAAAGCTCCAGTTACAGATGCAGTACTTAACTTCTGGCTATTAACATCTTTGCATGAAGACCTAGCCATGAGTAAGAACTATTTACATGCACACCCTGAAAAGATACCAAACTGCATATCAACAGGAAAAACAATGTTCCTACTTAAGAGTGAACCTGCAAGCTACCCTAAAAATTATAGGCCAATAACTTGCCTTCCGATGACGTATAAACTATACACTGGAACTGATGCTGACAGAGTTTAAAGTCATTTAGAAGAAAACTTAATTATGGCAATAGAACAAAAGGGCAATAAAAGAAAGTCATATGGAACAATGGATCATTTGTTGTTAAATGAAGTCATAGAAGAGAACTGTAAAAAGGGAAGAATATAAGTATGGCATGGACTGAGTACAAAAAATGCATTTGACAGTATCCCATATTCATGGATAAAAGAGTTCTTAAAAATGTATAAGATACACCTTACACTGATAAACTACATTACAGCAACCATGAAACAGTTGGCAAACCACTCTATAGTTATGCCACGATAAAGGACAAATTATTATTCCAGGGATAAAAATCCAAACGGGATATTCCAGGGTTACTCTCTCTGTTACCGTTGGTCTTCTGTCTTGCCCTTAATCCATTAAGATGTCTGCTTAATAGATTAGGTCATGGCTATAATTTGGCTCCCAGAAAGCAACAAAGTGTAAAGACTTCTCATCTTCTCTTTGTCGATTATCTAAAACTGTATAGCTCATCAGATGAGCAACTGAAAGCACAACTGGCAGTAGTCAATACTTTTTCAGATGATATAAGAATGTCATTAGGTCGTGATAAATGTGCAAAAGCAACCTTTAAAGTAGGAAAGCTGCAGCCCCACGAAAACATCAGTATGGGACAATAGTGTGATATAAAACAACTTGAACAAGAGGGAGTGTATAAATATTTGGGAATTGAGGGTTCAACAATAAAACATGTACAAATGCAAATAAAACTTAGTAAGGAATATATTTTAGAAGACTTAAATCAATCTTGAAAACAGAGCTGATATCTGGGAACAAAATTCAAGTTATAAACCAATTTGCTCTTCTTGTGCTAACTTACAGTTTTGGAGTGACTGACTAGACCCAAAAGATGTTGGACAGATTAGACAGGAAAACAAGAAGGATGCTTCATGCTCAAATGATTTATAAAAATTAGTGCATACCGAGAATATATACATTTTCCCATTCCGAAGGAGGTATGGGCCTACTTGAAATTGATTACATGTATAGATTTGCAACAGTGGAACTACATACATATCTGATGACCTCACAAAAGCCAAACATAGTAAAAGTTTTGAAATATGAGGAGAATAAACCCTAGATGACTTCCCTTCTTAGTCTAGCAGAAGCATATCGGCATCAAGGGGGACTAGAAATCAAACCAGAAGTAGATAAAAAAATCAGGCGATAACTGAATGTGCCAAAAAAAACAAAAGAAAGAAAACAAGGTGAAGGATCAGATGAGAAGGCAAGAAATGTGGAAAATGCATAAATATACTTGTAAGTATATAAAATCCTGGAAGGACCCCATGTTGATCAGGACTGAATGCAGGAATGGTTAAGGAGAGGCAAATTCAAACCAAAAAATTAAAGGTTAATACTGGCGGCCCAAAATAGTGGGCTACGTACACAATGGTTTACAAAGTCCACGGAACATGTGGGAGAAACAGACAAATGTAGGTTTTGTAAAACAGAATTGGAAACAGTCAAACACCTTGCTGCTGGTTGTGATATACTAATGGCAGAAGGACTGTATACTGAAAGGCATAATAATGTGGCAACACCGTTGCACTGGGGATTGTGCAATTATAACAGTGAAGTAGCTGAAAAACACTGGAAACATGAGCCACAAAGCATCATAGAAAATGATGAAGTGTACATCACATGGGATCATCCAATACCAACAATTCAAAAAACAGATGTGAGAAAACCAGATATAGTGGCCCATGAAAAGAAGACAAAAGTAGCATTGATCAATGAAATCACTACACCCAGTGACTACAGTATCTTGCATATGGAGAGACACAAAGGCATAAAATATCAGGATATGCAGGCAGAAACGAGAGCAACGTGGAAGAAAAAGATACCCAGACAGTTACAACAGTAGTAGGAGCAACGGGTCTTATAAAAAAGAATCTACAATTGTATTTAGATATGTTAAAAATACATGTAACTCTGTATGAATTACAGAAGCAGTCATTACTAGGCGCATTGCGGGTGCTGCAAAGAGTCCTTCTGGCTGACATCAAAGATTGAGACAATACTAATTTCATGAACTTTAATTATGCTTTGACTTGGGAATGGGGTCCCTTGCCATCATGGTATTAGAAACCTAAACGATTTGGAGAAATTAAAAGACAAGACAATATTACATTGTAAAGTTGCAGAAGGAATTCTATGAACTAAATCAGCATGGGAATGGGGAAAGGAAAACATGCCAACAGAGATGACTGCAAGCAGGTGTAGGGAAATGGGAAAGAGGCAGCTGGAAAGGAACCAAAGTATCAGAAGCAAATAACTAGAGAGGGAAAGGTAAAAGAGTGGGATGAAGCCAAGAAGAAGTTTGGGCTGAATGTTAGAGACTGCCTTCCCTAACAGGGATTGATAGAGTATATGCAAACAGAAAGGGATAGGGGAGTCCGACGTGGCTGCTCTGCTAGAGTTTTTAGTTGAATCTAGAACAGAAGGTGCTGTGAAAAGGGGATAATTAGTAGGGCATATAAAATACTGCATGATAACTACAACAATCAATCAGGTGGTTATAAAAATTGGAGAGAGAGACTGGAAAAGTAATTTACAAAGGAACAATGAGAGGACATATGTACTGCTCCCAAGAACAAAGTCCAGAAGGTTTAGGATTTTTGCTTGGAAGTGTACCCCAAGCAGATTTAAAAGAATTTTTCCTCAAGTAGATAGCAAATGTTGGAAGTGTGATGGGGAAGAAAGAGGTAACTGGGAACATTTTTTTGAGTGAATGAGCTGGCAAATTAAAAAAAAATCTCAACAGATTACTCTTTCAGGAATATTGGGGATCAAATGTCTACAACTAAGGAAATTATTCTTTTGAGATGGGACAGAATCTGAATTGCATGGATATAGGAAGGACTTATGTTTAAATCTACTGGCTGCCAAAGATACTACAAAATGGAAATCAAAATGTAAACCACCTGGTGAATCTGGGCATACTGGGGCAATGCAGCAATTGCCTCATGTACACAGACAACCCTCTCCTCCTACCACCCAACACTACAACCTGTGAGAGATGCACTTACATAGCCAAACTGGAAGCAAAGCTCTCTCCACCCAAGATTGTGCTAGACAGTCAAGAGTAGAAGGTTAACACCCACACTGCAACTCAAGCAACACAAAGCCCTTCTAAACTCACACCACCAACACCCACACATAGCAATACTAAATCCACACATGCGGAGGCCCTTAACTGTAACATGCCCAAACAACAAGGACCTCCGTAGCTGAAACGCAAACACCAATCACAACCACAGTGTCACATAGCTCACAAGACCAGTGTGCCACCCAGCAACAGCCCCTAAGGCAAGACAATGTACCTAACACTTTAGTCATGGGTGATTCTATAGTCAGGCACACTGATGTCCCACTCACCAGGCTGAACAAGGAGAAAATTACAGTGAGCTGCCTGTCGGGTGCCAGGATCCGCCACATAACTCATGCACTCAAGTCACTCCACAACAAGTACAAATATGACTCTGTCATTGCCCATGTTGGAGTAAATGACTTGAGACGTACCTCCCTGGACTACATGAAAAGAGACATGGAAGAGCTCTCGGATCATGTGGCCCAAGCAGGTATGACCCTAGCCCTGAGTAGCATCCTGCCTTCACCCAGAATGACACCACAATATAAGGACAAAATGATTCACTTCAACAATTGGCTAAGCTTCTGATGCCATTCAAAGCGGATCCAGTATCTGTCGGCCTGGGACGACATGATTGACAGACCACTATGCTTTGCCAGAGATGGTCTCCACCTGTCGCCCCTGGGATTCAGGTTACTGGCAAAGGCTCTTGCCACCCCTACAGTGCCTTTTTTAGGAAAAGTTCAAAGGACAAAACCACTACCGTAACAGGTACAAGCATGCAAAATCTGAAGGTAATGCTACTCAATGCTAGAAGTCTAAACCTCAAAATGCACTCTCTCAAAGCACTCCTAAAAATGGAGAACATCGATATCTGTGCAGTAACTGAGACCTGGTTCAAGGCTCCAGAGAGCACCCCTGCAATACCAGGCTACAACTCTTACCACACTTTTCGGCCACCAAACCAGGATCGAAACACTAGGAGGCGTGTCCATATTCACCAAGGATATTCACACCACCAGGTTAGTTGCCCAACACAATGCGTCTGAAATTCTCCAGGTGCAACTAACACTAGGTAAGACTGCAATCCAAATTGTAGCTTGCTACAGATCTCCCAACATGCCACAAGATTCTCACTACACCTTTCTAAACATACTGGAAAATATTAATATACAACCAAACACCCTAATACTGGGTGATTTCAACTACCCTGCCATTAACTGGGAAAACTACTTGTGTACCAACACCTTTGCCCAACGGTTCTTGGAATTCATAAATTCCAATGCCCTGGATCAACTAACCCCTAGTCCCACCAGGGGCTCCAATATCCTAGACCTGGTCATTACCAACATGGGAAATTGATGCTCCACACCTATGGTCACCCCCTCATTGGTCAGATCAGACCATAAGCTAATCACCCTTAACATCCACATCCCACCCCCCAGTAAGGAAACCTCCATAAAAAAACTTTTCCAAAGCCAACTTCATGCTCCTCAAGTCAGAAGTTACAAACTTCATGACACCCATGCAGCTGGGAACTGAAAGTTTGACTGCTGAGTCCTACACTAAGGCATTGTACAAGCACATCTACTCATGCATGAATCGTGCCAACCCAAATAGAACCAAGATGCTCTCCTCCAGAAAAAGGAAGCCAATCTGGTGGTCCCCTGCCATAAACAAACTTTACAACAAAAGGAAGAAACTGTTGCAGAAAAGAAGAAAATCCCAGGATGCAAAAAACACTCTTACCAGCCTCAGTAAGAAGCTGAGATTCCCTCATAAAATCCTCCAAATAAAATTGCCAAAGATTCCAAAGGCAACTACAAGGCATTCTATAACTATGTCAACAATCTAAATGGCAATGCTCAGATCTGCTCTGAGCTACAACAGAATGGCATTAAATATACTGATCCCAAGGATATTGTCAATATCCTGGCAGATCCATTCAGTGCCAACTTCACCCCCCTCTCAACCTCTAAATGGCCCATCTCAATACCGGAAGATTGCCAAATTCCGGATGGGACCAGATGACATCCCGGGCTGTGTACTACATGAACTACAAAATGAACTGGCACCTTACCTAAGTGTCATGTTTAATCATACCCTAATCTCAGGCTTCATGCCCATTGAGTGGCGCACAGCTACAGTTATCCCACTCCACAAGGAGGGATCCACCTTGGATCCTGGGAACTACCGCCCCATCAGTCTGACGAGCCTGATCTGCAAGGCCATGGAATGTATTATCATGGAACTTATAAACAAAGACATTGGCAACCTTAAAACACTGGACCTCACCCAGTTTGGGTTCGTGAAGGGCCGATCTTGTCTCCTGTACCTGACTGACTTCTTCGAATCAGTCTTCAGATCCGTGGACGAGGGTAAGGCAGTCCACACAGCCTATCTGGACCTCTCTAAGGCCTTTGACACCATCGCCCACTCTGGAATCATAGATAAACTTACTAAGCTGTGCATTAATCCCTACGTCACTCGAAGGGTTTCCAACTGGCTTACTGACAGAACCCACACTGTAAAAGTAGCTGACTCCAAATCCAGCTCCAGCCAAGTGGAGTACCTCAGGGTTCAGTCCTGGGACCTCTCTTCTTTGGCATCTACTTGTCTGAAGTACAGGCCAACACTAAGGGACTCTGGCTAACAAAGTTCGCAGATGACTGCAAACTGGGAGCCATTATTGAATCCCCAAATTATGTCGATACTCTACAAAAGGGCCTTACAGAAACAGATGCTTGGTGCCAGAGCCATGGGCTCAAGCTCAATGCCAAGAAATGTACAGTTATCCCCTTTGGGAAAAAACATGCACCCGTGAATTACCACATAGGTGGCAGTACACTAAACACCAAAAGTGTGATAAGAGACTTAGGGACACAGTTGGACAGTGATCTCACCTTCAATAACCACATCGCCACAACAGTCAGAAAATCCTACTATGTGGCACACCTCATCAGTAAGGGCTTTTCATCCAAAGAAAAGGAGGTCATTGTCCCACTGTACTCATCCCTCATTAGACCCATTATAGAATACAACGCCCCATTTAGTATGTACCTCTCAAGACATCTGCAACAACTGGAAAGGCTGCAGAAATACCTCACTAAAAGAATCACAGGCCTAAAGCAGATGCCCTATGCAGAACGCCTTAAACTCCAGCTATACTCTGTTGCATATAGTCTACTCCAAGGCGATCTCTGCTTAACATACAAGACCATGTCAAACCCAGAGCTGTTGGACATGCTACACTTAAAGAAATCCCAATCCCTCAGAGCCACACGCTCCAGGGATCTAAACCTTGTCATCACAATAAACAAAACATGCTGGAGGGATAGGGTCCTGACTCAGACTCCGGTATAGACTGCCCATACATGTCAAGCAGAGCACTGCTTTGGCCCTCTTCAAAAGAAACCTTGATGATTGGATGGGAGAAAGGAAATTCACCCCAGGGACCACGTCAGTCGCCCTGGTGGACAGGGGTCCAAGGAAGTAAATAGTGTGGGAAGAAATAGCCAGGGAATTGTTATGGCTAAGCTTGTATAGGCCCTAGGGCCGATAGCCTAGTACCAGCCTATGAACTGTATTTGAAGTAATGAATACTGTTAAAAACATAAAAGTGGATAGGAGGTATTTAGAAAATGGAAGGTGCAAATGGCATATAAATAAATGGAATTTGTGGGAACAATACAAGCAAAATAATGTTCAAGAGAATGAGCGAGGTTTAAAAGGCAGGAATTCAGCCACTTATGTAATATGTTGGACTACATGAAAGTTGTAAAGAAAGAAAAAGTACAGTTATGTACACTCACCATAAATTTAGATGTTCGAGTATGTTCACTGATGCAGTCCTAACCATTGGGTTATCCATGCTGTGGTAGCCCTCAGTAGGACCGAATACCAGAGTCAAGGTTTTGTGCTGTCGCTTGCTGGCTTATTTCTGGTCGTCCGAGCTATAAAGGAGAGCAGGCGACACCATTACCTCAGTTTTTCTTGCCTTAACCAACCAAAGAAGTCCAATGTTAATAATTATTAGTAGTCCTGGGGTCAGAGACCCCCATAGAAATATGTCTCTCTCTAAGGAAAGCAAATATCAGGGGGAAGGAGGGAGGGAGGGAAAGCATGACTGCAGCAGTGAACACACTCGAACATCTACATTTATGGTGAGTGTACACAACTGTACTATGTTCTTCGTGCTTCACTGCTGCAGTCCTAACCATTGGGAAGATTCCCAAAGCTGAGGAGAAGGGTGGAAGGTTAACAGAAACTTAAGATTGGGTGAGCATGCCCTGCAGAACTGCAACGGCAAACCCAGCCTTAGCTTTTGAGAAAAGGTTCAGATGGTAATGTTTGGTGAAGGTGTGGACTGAAGTCCATGTGGCAGATTCCAGGATGCCCTTGGTGGGTACCCTTCTAAGGAATGCTGTGGAAGTAGAGGTTGCCCTAGTGGAATGGGTTCTGATGGTCCTAGAGAGTGGTCTTCCATGCAAGGAGTAGCAAAATTGGATGCAGTGTGCTAACCCTTTGGAAATGGTCTGTTTGGGTATTGGTTTCCCCTGTGCCCCTGTTTTAAATCTGACCAAGAGCTGGTCAGTTTTCCTGAATGTCTTTGTACGATCCAGATAAAATCTGAGTTGCCTGTGCACATCCAAAGAATGCAGTATCCTTTCCCCCTTGTTCTGAGGGTTAGGGCAGGTGGATGGCCTGGTTGAGGGTAACATCCGAAACCACCTGTGGCATGAAGGAGGGACTGGTTCTCAGGGAGACCCTGTCTAAATGGAAGATGATAAATGGCTCAATGGGCATTAAGGCTTCAAGCTCTGACCCTTTCCTGGCTGAAGTAATAGCCAGGAGAAAGGCAGTCTTCCAAGAGAGGTACTTTAGTTCTGAGGATGCTGCTGGCTCGAAGGGAGGCAGAGTAAGCTTTTGTAAAACATAGTTCAGGTCCCAGGCTGGGGTAGGCTGTCTTCTGGGAGGCCTGATATTAGAGGATCCTCTAAGGAATTGTTTGATAAGAGGGTGGGAGAACAATGGCTGCTCTGTATCAAAGTGTGCTGAGATGGCAGAGGCATGGATCTTTATGGAGGAGAAGGAGAGACCCTTATTAAGAAGCTCGGCAAGATAATCTAGAATAAGAGGGATGGAGGGCAGATGTATGTCTGCTCCCTTGGACTGGCACCAGAAGCAGAATCTTTTCCATTTTACAGCGTAATATTTTCTGGTGCTGGGCCTTCTGGCTTCTGTGATTATGTGAAGGACTTGCTTGCTTAGCAAAGATTCCTTGTTGGTGTTGGTAGAATTAGCCATGCTGAGAGCTTGAGCGTCTGAAGGTCTGGGTGCCGCATTGTTCCCTCCCCCTGGGATAGCAGGGGAGGCATCAGAGGTAGCTGCCAGGGGGACTGGTGAGATAGGCTGTGCAGCAGAGGGTACCAATGCTGTCTGGGCCAATCTGGGGCAATGAGTATTGCTAGTGGTTTTTCCTCCCTTATCTTGATTAGTACATTTGGAATGAGAGGTAGAAGTGGGAATGAATACACAAAGAGGGTATTCCTAGGCAAGGTCAGGGCATCGACCTTCCAGGCCAGGTGATGGTAATCCCTGGTACAGAATATCTGTACTTGGTGATTTAAATGAGAGGCAAAGAGGTCCACGTGGGGAGTCCCCCATGTGTGGGTAATTTGCAGAAAAATGTCTCTGTGGATTTGCCATTCGTGTGGATCCAGCAGGTTTCTGCTTAGGTGGTCTGCTAGGGCGTTGTTGATGCCTGATAGGAATTGGGCTATATGATGTAGTCCCATAGATGAGGCTGCTAGCCACAGGTTCATGGCTAGTCAGCACAGGGGGTAAGACTGAGTCCCTCCCTGTTTGTTGATGTACCACATGACTGTGATGTTGCCTGTTTTTATGAGAAGAACCCCTGGTTTGAGTAAGAGTTTGAGGGATGCCAGAACATCTTGTACTGCTATCATTTCCTTTTGGCTGATGTGCAAGGGTAGTATTTGTGCATCCCAGAGACAATGGGCACATCTGCCTTCTAGGTGGGTGCCCCAGGCTATGTCCGAAGCATCTGTAGGTATGGTCTGGTCTGATGGACGGAAGGTGAAAAGAAGTCCCTTGTTCAGAGCACAGGCCTGGGCCCACCAGAGGAACTCGGATCTTATGCAAGGGATCAGAGGCAGGGAAGTGTCCAGAGGATGTGAGTGTTGACACCATAGGTTCTTTAGGTACCACTGAATTTTCCTCATGTGTAGTCTGGCCAGAGGTACCAGGAGGATGGATGAGGTCATGTACCCTATAGCTTGTAGGAACTTCCTGGCAGAAAACTGGGTTTGGGAGGCCAGAGTGGTGAAGTATTTTGGTAGGAAACTTTGTCTTTCTGGGGACAGAAAAGCCATTTGCTGTTCTGTGTCCAGTAAGGCTCCCAGAAATATGTTTTCCTGGTAGGGGTGTCTGTTTTGATTTCCTTTCGTTGACAGTGAACCCCAGAGAGGTGAGTAGGGTTTTTACAAATGAGAGGTGAAGCAGGTGCAGTTCATTGCAGTCTGCCTGGATGAGACAGTCATCCAGGTAAGGGTAAATCTGTACATTGTTTTGCCTGCAAAAGGCAATGGCAGGAGCTAGACATTTTGGTGAATACCCTGGGAGCAGTAGATAAGCCAAAGGGCAAAGCAGATAATTGAAAGCATAGTAATCCTGCTCTGATGCGCAAGAATTTTATGCATGATTCCCTTATTGGCATGTGCAGGTAAGCATCCTTTAGGTCTAAGGTGACCATCCAAGTATTGTTTGGCAGCATTGGTAGAAGCTGTTGTAAGGTAAGCATTTTGAATTTTGGGATCACCAGGAAGGTATTGAGAAAGAATAGGTCCAGGATGGGATGCCAAGTCCCCTCTTTCCTGGGAACAAGGAACAGTCTGGAATAGAATCCTTTTGCAACTTGTTCTGGGAGGTACGGTTTCTACTGCCCCAAGGGATATTAGGTTTTGCACTTGTTTTACTGCTTCTACCCACTGGTTTGGAGGTAGGTCTGGGTACCCTCTTGGAGGTGGCAGCTTCTTCCTAGCTTTTGGTGTGGTGGAGGCAGGCAGAGATGGGAAAGGTAGTCACTGAGAGTTTTTTCCATAAAGGGTTGCTTTTGAACTCCCTGCTCGAATGTTTGAGGGGGGGGGGTCACTGTTTTGTTCTTTGCCGGCCTTGAGTTTTATTCCTGGAGGATCTGTCCCTACGGGTTTTGCCTTGTGCCTGCCTGTTTGGTGCAGGAAAGGACCAGAGTTTACAGGGAACATTTCTGCTGAACCTAGGAGGTTATACTTGAAGAAAATATTTAACAGTCTGCACCTATTTTGCTTTGTCTTCCATCTTTTTAAGTACCTCTTCAGTTTTCTGTCTGAACAAGCGGTCTTTGTCAAGAGGTGCATCCATGATTTTAGCTTTGTCAAGCTCAGGGAGAGGTTGTTCCTTCAGCCATGCATGTCTTGTGATAACAGATCCCGTCACTGGTGCCCTGCTAGAAGCTTCTAGGGCATCAAATCCACAGTGCAAGGACTGGTTTGGCACCTGAGGTGGAGAGTGCAGTAATTCTGCTATCTCTTTATTGTTGACAAAATCTGGAAAAGCAGACATTTTCTGTTTCAAAAGTTCCAAAGTGTGCTGCTGATATTTTAACATATGGAACTGACCATTGAGAGCCCTTATAGTTAAAGCTGCAGAGGTATATACTTTTTTACCCCATCTGTCCAGGGCCCTGGATTCTTTGTCTGAGGGAGTAGGATTCTTTGCAGACCTAGCCTTAACTCCCTTAGGTCCCTGAGTAATCACCTCTGGATCTGCTATAGGATTTCTGTAAAGGAATTTATGAGAGTCAGGTACCCTGTAGTATCTGTCAGGTTTTCTGGGTGCAGGTGGAAGGATGTCAGAGGTAAGGCTGGATTGTTAGCAAACATCATCTACCACCAAGATGGGTGGGATGGCAGAGGCCTGTGCTGGGGTAGGTCCAGAAACTCTCTTAGTCTCTTTCTTGGATTGAGAAAAATCTGTTGATTCCCGTTGGATGTGTTCCCTGAGGGTGTGGAGGGTTTCCCCACAGGAAAAGTCCTCCGGAGGTGATGCAGAAGGAATAAATTCTTCTGCATCTGAATCTTAATAAGCAGTAAGAGGATTTTCCGCTTCAAAAACAGAGCAGTCAGATCCCTCTGAGTCTAAATCTGATTGGATGTCTGGAGAAGGTTCCCTTCGCCTTTTTGGCTGGTGTGGCCTGATTACCCCAGATGAAAGTGATGAGATCCTCCGCCATTTTAAGCATTCTAGTTTGAGGAGGGGAGGAGTAGTGGAATGGAGACTTTTTGCTCTTTTCTTTGGAGTAGCTCTAAGTCTGGCCTGAAGAGTATCCCTCGGTGTTGTCGGTGTGTTAAGTTGAAAGAGAGGGCGAAGGCCTTGAAGTGAATTCCAAAGTGCGAGCGGTATCCTCAGAAGCTGGTGCCTGTGTAGCGGCTCCGGACCCAACAGAGGCAGAGACAGCCGAAGGCTCATTAGATGATGTAGTTTTCTGTGGCATATAGGACTCCAAAAGGGTCTCAGTAGAGGCCTGCGAAGTAATCGAGTCTGGCATCAGGGCCTGCGAAAGCGCCTCACTGAATTCCGAAGAACTGACAACCCTTTCAGCAGTGGTGTTGTCGGAAGGCTTGGCATTATGCAGTCTGTCTCTATCCTTATCTTTACTTTTTTTCAGAAGATCTACAGGTTGCTGACTGACGGACGCCATATTCGTAATCAGAGATGGAAGACAAAAATATGTGGCTACAAACAGAGCTCTATGACAAATAGTTCTAGTGTTAAAGAGGGCACAGAATCGACAGCGAGGTAAGTTGTGATCTAGGCCTAAACAAGTGACACAGTAAGAATGGAAATCTCGGTGTGGTATTTGCTTTCCACAGTCGAAACAGTTACTGGCTTTTTCAGACATCGGTTAGTGCAAGAAAAAGGAAGGCTCCCCAACAGGGTACTTAACTTTAGAGGTTTTCAGCTGAAATTCAAAATCTGTAAACAGCTGACCAGTACTGTTGCGAATTGTTTCTGCTACGTGCTCTATGGCAAGAAAGACTGAGGTAATGATGTCGCCTGCTCTCCTTTATAGCTCGGACGACCTGATGTAAGCCAGCAAGCGACAGCAGTCAACACACAAAATCTTCACTCTGGTATTCAGACCGACTGAGGGCTACCACAGGATAACCCAATGGTTAGGACTGCAGCAGTGAAACACAAAGAACATCATATGTTATGCATAATGTATGTAAATTAAAAAATGTTAATATGTTTTGTTTTCGTTGCTATTATGTTACGTGCACCTATGCCTTAACTGACAATTTAATAAAGGTGTGTGTGTATGTATGTATATATATATATATATATATATATATATATATATATATAAAAATATTAATAAAGTACAGTTGTGTACAATCTTACCATAACAGTAGAAGTCCTTCTCTTCACTGTTGCAGTATTTATTACTTTAGGGATACCCTGCCAAGAGCAGCATGATGTCCGGCCAGTATACCAAAGCCTTTAGGTTCTTTAAGGTACGCTGTATGTCACACGCATGCTCCTTGTGTAGTGTAAGGCATAAGGGTGATGTCCGGCCATACCATCTTCAGAATTGAGATCTTCAGAACTGAGATCTCCAGAAGGAACTCTAGTCTAAGGAATAGAAAGGTAATGAGTACATCCAGAAGAGAAATGGACCAGGGTGTGGAGGGAGGGAGTGAATATTGCAACAGTGAATAGAAGGACATTTACAGTTATGGTAAGATTTTACACAACTGTACTATGTCTTTCCATTTCACGGTCACATAATTCATTACACTAGGCAGAGTGCCAAAGCTCAGGAAGAAGAGAGGGAGGAGGAACGACCAGCAGAGCTCTCTAGGAAGCCATGAAGGATGGGCCTAGCAAAACCAACTCTAGCTCTGGAAATTCCATCCAACTACTAGTGATTGGTAAATGTATGCAGAGAAGTCCAGGTAGCTGCCTCAATGCAGTTAGTATCCAAACCCTTGAAAAAAGCACCAGAAGAAGCCACAGCTCTAGTACAATGAGCCTTAACAGAATAAGGAAAGCTTTTACCACGATAGGAATAAGAAAAAGAACTGGCTTTTGAGATCCAAGAAAAAATAGTCGTTTGGACACAGCCAAACCTAAGGACCTAGGAAGAAAGGAAACAAACAGCTGATCAGGTTTCATAATAGCCTTAGTCTTATCCAAATAAAATCTAAGTTGTCTATGCACATCCAACATGTGCAGCACCTTCTTACTGGTGGATTGTGGAGAAGGAAAAAAGTGGGCAAATGAATAAACTGATTAAGGTATAAAGTACAGTTTTGTACCTACCATAAATGTAGATGTCCAAGGGGTTATGCTGCTGCAGTCATCACACTTGGGTTATCTGCCGTCAGGCGGTCCCGCAGTCGGCCTGAATTCCAAAGCCTTGGTCCGGCGTCGGTTGCCGTCGCTTCTTCCCTGACGTCAGTGCAGCAGGGGTATAAAAGAGGCAGCCAATGCCATTTTCTTCAGTTTTTCTTGCCCCAGATGTCAGGTGCCCCCAAACTAAGAAGGCAAAATAAGTAGCTTGCAAAACATACCTTAGTGCAAAACAATGGTACTAGTTGTAAGCAAATACACCATAGAGACATGCATCCCAAATGTTGAAGTACATGGAGGTATAAGAAAAAGCCTTGTTAGAAAGAGGGGATGGAGGGAGGGTAACCTGGACTGCAGCAGCATAACCACTCGAACATCTACATTTATGGTAGGTACAAAACTGTATTATGTTCATTGTGCTATCCTGCTGCTGTCATCACACTTGGGTAGAGTCCCAAAGCTATGGTTGGGTGGTAGGAGCTAAAATGGGTTAGGTGCAGCTAAGATGCCCTGCAGAACTGCAGTGGCAAACCCAGCTCTGGTTTTAGAGTACAGAGGAAGGTGGTAATGCTTGGTGAAGGTGTGCACTGAAATCCAGGTAGCTGCCTCCAGAATGTCCTTTGTTGGGACTCCTCGGAGGAAGGCTGCTGAGGTTGCTGTAGCCCTGGTAGAGTGAGACCCAATACTAGCAGGCACTGCTTTCCCGTGGTGTGAGTAGCAAAAGCGGATTCAATGTGCTATCCATTTGGAGATGGTCTGCTTTGAAATAGCCTTTCCTTCTGAGCCTGGTGCATAGGATACAAGGAGTTGGTCAGTTTTTCTAAAGGCCTTTGTCCTGTCCAAATAGTAACGTAGCTGTCTGTGAATGTCCAAAGAGTGAAGGAGTCTTTCCCCTTTATTCTGTGGGTTTGGATAAAAGGTGGGCAAGTGTATGGTCTGATTGAGAGCCACACTGGATACTACCTTTGGCATGAAAGAAGGGTTGGTGCGTAAAGATACTCTGTCCTGATGGAAAATGATGAAAGGTTCCACTGCCATAAGTGCCTGCAGTTCTGAGACTCTGCATGCTGAGGTGATAGCTAGCAGCAGGGCTGTCTTCTATGACAAGTATTGAAGCTCTGCTGAAAAGGCTGGTTCGAAAGGAGGAAGTGTTAACTTTTCCAGAACAAAATTTAGATCCCAAGTTGGAGTAGGTGGTTTTCTGGGGGGGTCTTATATTTTTTGCCCCTCTGAGAAACTGCCTTAGCAAAGGATGAGAGAAAAAGGGAGGAACCGTATCATATTGAGCTGAAATGGCTGAAGCATGGATCTTTATGGATGAGAAAGAAAGGCCTTTGTGTAGCAGCTCAGTTAGATATTGGAGTATGTGCGGAATATTTGGGATGCCAGGATTTAGGCTTCTGGCCTGGTTCCATACACAAAATCTTTTCCATTTGTCTGAGTAAGTTTTTATGGTGCTGGGCCTCCTGGCCTCCAAAATGACATTCTGGATGTCCTTTGAGAGAAGTATTGTTTGATAATTTAAGGTATTTTCCATGCAGCTAGATTCAAGGTCCTTAGCTGACTGTGAAGGATCTGAGAGTTCTGTTGGGTTAACAGCAGGGGGAATTGAGGTAAGATCCATGGAGGGCTGTGAGACAAGTTTCGTAGTAGTGGGTACCAGTATTGACGTGGCCAGTCCGGGGCAATGAGGATCATCTGTGGTCTCTCCGATCTGGTTTTCAGTAATACCTGGGAGAGTAGAGGCAGAGGTGGGAAGGCGTAGACTGACAATGCTGTCCAACTGAATGATAGGGCATCCACTTTCCAGGCCAGGGGATGGTAAGTCCTTGTGCAAAATTTTTGTAGCTGGCAGTTGTTGGTTGAGGCAAACAGATCTATGTCTGGCGGCCCCACCTTTGGGTTATCATTGAGAATACTTGTGGGTGTAGTCTCCACTCGTGAGGGTCAGTCAAATTTCTGCTTAATTTGTCTGCCAAAATGTTTTCTTTTCCTGGCAGGAATTGTGCTTGCAGTTGTACTTGGTAAGTTAATGCTGTGTTCCACAAGTCCATTGCCTGTCTGCATAGTGGGTAGGAGTGCGTCCCTCTTTGCTTGTTTATGTACCACATAACTGTGGTGTTGTCCATCTTTATTAGAAGTTGTCCTGGATGCAAAAGGTCCTTGAAGGCTGTTAGGGCATTTTTTACAGCTAGCATCTCCTTTTGATTGATGTGTAGTTGCCTTTGGTTTGCAGACCATTTGCCCTGTATGCATTTTCCTGCCATGTGTGCACCCCAGGCGTAGTCTGATGAATCTGTTGTCAAGGTTTGGTTTGGTGGAGGTGAGACAAAAGGAAGGCCCTTGTTTGCTTGGCATGCTTGAGCCCACCACAGAAATTCTTTTTGAAGGCAGAGGATGAGAGTTATAGTTGCTTCGAGGCTGTGTCTGTGCTGGGACCATACACTTTTTAGGTACCATTGTAGTTTTCTCATATGCAGCCTTGCATATGCAATTAGTTGAATGTAGGATGCCATGTACCCCCAATGCCTGCAGGAATTTTCTTGCAGTGAGCTGGGTAGAAGTTGCCATGTTTTTGAAGTACTGAGCCAGTTGTTTTTGCTTGTCTGGCATGAGGTAAGCCATCTGGGTCGTTGTATTCAAGCTGGCACCCAGGAAAATTATTTCTTGTGAGGGTATTCGTTTTGACTTCTTTTTGTTGACTGTGTACAATAGGCAACTTAGCAACTTTGTCACAAATGCCAGATGCTGTAGTAGGATGTCTTTGCTGTCCGCTTGGATCAGGCAGTCGTCCAGATATGGATAAATTTGTATTCCTCGCTGTCTGCAGTATGCAATTACTGATGCCAGGCATTTCGTGAATACTCTGGGCGCAGTAGATAAGCCAAAGTGTAATGCAGAGAATTGATAATGCGTTGTGCCTGCCAAAAATCTGAGGTATCTTCTGCAATCTTGTCTGATAGGGACATGCAGGTATGCCTCTTGGAGGTCCAATGTTACCAGCCAAGACTCCTTGCCCAGCATGGGAAGAAGCTGCTGTAGTGTGAGCATTTTGAATTTGGGAATGTCCAGGTACGTGTATAGAATTGAAAGGTCTAAGATGGGTCTCCAGGCTTTGTCCTTTCTTGGTACTAGAAATAGTCTTGAGTAAAATCCTTGACCTTGCTCTTTTGCAGGTACCTTTTGAATTGCTTTCATGTTCATGAGAGCTGAAATTTGTTTTTGTGCCTCTGCCCATTGGTTTGTTGGCAGATTTGGCATGCCTCTCATTCGTGGTAAAGTGTGAAAATGAAATCTGTAGCCTCGGGTAATAATATCCAGAACTCATTTGTCCTTTGTTATGATGTGCCAATTTTGTTGGAAAAGAGCCAGTTTTCCTCCTAGAGGTGCTGCCTGGGCAATTATGCCTGGCAAATGAAGAGGAAAGTCATTGAGTTTGTTTTTTGAAGGGTTGAGATCTGTCGTCTCCCCCTCTTTGAGTTGTTGTTTGCCATTGTCTAGGCCTGAAGGTACCCTGTGCCTGGCCTCTGCCCCTAGGGTGTCAGTACCTGCCCCTTTGGGGTCTGTCTGAAGCAGGAAAGGACCAGTTTTTTGATGGCCAGTTTCTGCTGAAGTGAGCAGGTTGTACCTGTAAAAAATCTTTAACTGTTTGCATTGATTTTGCCTTTTCTTCCATCTTCTTTAAAACTTCCTCTGCTTTGACACCAAATAACGCATCCTTTTGCAGTGGAGCATCCAGTAACTTTGCTTTGACATGTTCTGGTAAGGTCTGCTCTTTTAGCCAAGCATGTCTACGTATTACAGACCCTGTGACTGCTGCTCTACATGAGGCCTCCAAAGAAACAAAACCACACTGCAAGGTATGTTTTCCCACTTGTTCTGCTGCATGCAACACATCTTGCATCACTTTGAAATCTAGTTGATCTGTTTGAGGGATCATTTTCTGTTTTAACTGAGTAAGCAAGTACTGCTGGTATTTAATCATGTAGAATTGGCAGTTTAATGCCCTCATGGCCAAAGTGGCAGAGGTATACACTTTTTCCCCCCATCTTTCTAATGCCCTGGAATCTCTTTCCGCAGGTAGTGGATTCTTAGCAGTAGAGGCCTTAACCCCTTTGGGACCCTGGGAAATGGTTTCTGGGTCTGCAGCAGGGCTTTTATATAAAAACTTGAGAGTCAGGGACTCGATAGTATCTGTCAGGTTTAGGTGGTGCTGGAGGTAAGGAATCTGGATTTAGACTGGATTCAGTGTAGACATCATCCAGAATGTCCAAAACAGGTGGAATGGCTAGGGGTCTATGCTGAGGCAAAAGAGGAAAATCACGGAGTCTTTTCTAGGAGTCAGAGTAATCTTGTCCTTCCCAGTGGAAATGCTCTCTCATGGTGTGCAGGGTTTCCCCAAAAGAGAAGTCTTCAGGGGAGAAACAGAGGGAATAGACTCCTTGGCATCTGAGTCTTCATAGAGAGGGAAGGAGTAATCCTGCTCCTCAGAGTCTGCTGAGGAAATGGATTCCTGGTCAGAAGGAGGTAAATCTTCCTCCAGTCTAGGCCTTTTGTCAGGAGGGGGCTGGGAACCTCTGATAAGGGTGATCAGGTCCTCTGCCATTTTGAGCATCTGTTTTTTAGGCATAGGGGCCTGTATGGGAGTCTGTGGACTCGGTTTCTTAACCTTTGGAAGCTTAGCGTATGACTTAACAGAAAGAGTCGTCGGTTTAAAAACGCCTTCTGAAACCGAAGGCCTGTCCATAGTCTCCAGATCGCCGCCAGGGCTGGAGTCCGCGAGTTGAGGAGGAACCGGCTCCAATGGCCTGGTAGATTCTGACTGAGAGGTAGTTGTATTTTCTAAATCTGCGGTAGTCAGGGGCTGCGTAGCTGCCTCACTGACTACTGAAGATCCGACGGCAGGCCTAACAGAGACCTTGGTATCTGGTCTAGGTCTAGGCTGCCGGTCTTTGTCCTTACGTTTTTTAAACATAGCGGTAGTCGGAGGTTCCGACAACATAATGTAGTTGAATTTTCTGCCAAAATAATGTCGGGCGGAATCAGTGCGTTTATTGAACCTAGCGCAAAACTGACAACCAGAAACGTCGTGGTCTGGGCCTAGGCAAGGAATACAATAAGAATGAAAATTCTTATGAGGTATTTGCTTCCCACAAGAAATACAATTATTAACTTTGTCTGACATAGGTCTGAGGCAAGAAAAATTTCCCCAACGGGGTACTTAAATTTATAGAAGACTTCGGCAGAAATTCTGTTAGAAAATCTCAGGAGCTGGCCGACCGGCACTTGCGAACTGCTTCTGCTTTGGGCACCACGCGGCAAGAAAGACAGAAGAAAATGGCGTCGGCTGCCTCTTTTATACCCCTGCCGCACTGACGTCAGGGAAGAAGCGACAACAACCGACGCCGGACCAAGGCTTTGGAATTCAGGCCGACTGCGGGACCGCCTGACGGCAGATAACTCAAGTGTGATGACTGCAGCAGCATAGCAAGATGAACATCTTATTTACAACCTTAGGCATAAAAAGAAGGCTTACTATGTAAGGAAACCCTGTTCTCATAAAACACCAAAAAAAGAGGACAAGTCATAAGTGCTTGAAGCTCAGACACCCTTCTGGCAGAACTGCAGTGGGGACCTTTCGAGAGACAAAAAAGGGGAAACAGTGGGTATCTCCCAGGCTTCTGTCTTGAGGACACTTCAAATCCATATCCAGTGCCTCAACATACTCTTTGCACATGTGGATCACTATCCGTTTCCCAGTGTCTCCTCATGACTGATCCAACACCATGTGCAGCTTCTAGGAAATGGCATGCTTTCCTGAGGTGCTTTATGTGATAGACTGCATCTACATTACTAACACCATCCCATCTTGATCAAGGGGTTGGAGGGAGTGCCACAGAAACAAAAAGGGCAACCATTCACTTAACTTCTGGGTGGTGTGTACTAAAAGGGGGTACATCTCCAACATGTTAGCCCACAATTCTCATATTTGGTACACAAGCTCAGTGTACCACCTCTACTTCTATGGCAGGACACCTCATGGTGACCTTGTTGGTTAGTGCAAAGTATAATTATTTATAACAGTTTTAATGACACTTTTAAACTGACAAACTTGCAGCTCTTGAATTCAGGTTTCATGAATACATGTTTTTTTAGCAAATGTCTCTTTAAGAATTTGACTCACTGAGAGGTGTGGTCATCACATGATGTGTTTTAATTATTTATAAACTACTGTTTGAAACTGTGTATCTTTTTTGAAGAAGTTGCTACATTACAAGCAACGAAAAGCGCTTCAATAAATTGTTTTGTTTTATATTTTTTTGATTCCTGAAATTTTCTGTGGTGGGTCTTGGTGCTAGTGACTTAATTATTGTGTTTCAGTAGTTTGTTGGCTTCCTTTTCCTGGTTTATCTGGTTAGTGCAGTATTATACTGTTGTTAATCATAGTCACAACAAAACTGTACTGCAACCATATACACCAAAAAAAAACGAATGAAAACCTGATACTTTATTACAAATGTATAAGAACTGTATAGCATTGTACTTTATAAAACTGTATAACAATAGTACTTGAGCTTTTTAACACTTTGCAACTATGTAAGCATAACATACTATCATATCTGAAGTGTATAACTTTGATTATTTGGACTGTCTAGTGCCTCTGAACCCATCTCTAGTCCAGTCCATCTAACTGGTTACAAAACAGTAAAATAAATAAATACATGCATCAATAAAAATAATAATTTCTGTATCTAGTGACTGGCATAGATAGTACTGAGTAATCACCCCCATCATTTTTGTGTACCCTTCCCTTTTTCTTTTTCAGGTGATGCAGAATACCCACTTGAGCCCTGGCTAATGACAGAAGTCTGTAACCTCTACAGCGCTCTGAGATGTGCTTTAATACTGCCCTGTCCCAGGCAGACAAACAATGATAAGAGTGTTTGGTATGCTCAAAGCCAAACTATGTTGTCTGGACGAATCTGGTGGGGCTCTTCAGTATGATCCTATTACTGCATGCAGCATGTTTACAGCTTGCTACATTCTTCAGAACATTATTAGGCATCAGTCTGGTGCATAACTGCCACAGCCAGTCATGATACTGGCAGTGCAGATCCCACTATCTCTCACCAGTGATGACAGTGACAGTGGTCAGCTCACTACGGTGGCATAGCAACCCCTCCAGCAGACTAATGCAAGTATATGGCTGCACAGGCAAACAGGAAGTGTGTAATCCACATCTATGGGCCATAAAGAATAGTTGTGTAAAATATTTTTACTGTGTGATCCTCCGCCTCAGGCAACCCGAACATCGGCTCCTATGCAAAAGCTTAAGCCTGGTTGCTGCCAATGCGTGGGACATCATACACAGGGGAATAAACCAGGGACATTAAATGTGACGTCTGCACACACAGACCTCAGAATTGACTGCCCGGTCAGACAATAGACTAGGTAGTGCCAAATTATGGCATCTAGACAGGTTAAATGTAATGAAGGGGGACAGGTGGGTGGGAAGGAATACTGCAACATGGAAGAGAAGGACATCTATAGTTATGATAAGATTTTACACAACTATTATATGTCCTTCTATTCCCATGTTGCAGTATTCTTACTGTGGGAATACCACAGCTCAAGTAGGAGGAAGGGTGGTGGAAGAAGATGCAGATTCCAGGAATCCCTGCAGGACTGCCTTAGCAAATCCTGCTATGGCTCTGGAGATATGGTCCATTTTGTAATGTTTGGTAAAGGTATGCACAGAGGACCATGTGGCTGTCTAAAGAAAGGTAGTTGTGTCCAGGTCTTTGAGGTTGGCCCCAGAAGAAGCCACAGCTCTTGTAGAGTGTGCACTGACCCCATGAGGTAATTCCTTACTGTGGTAGGAGTAGCAGAAAGTGAGTTTTCCTTATCCAGTAGGACACAGCCTTGCCCAGGGCCCTGGAATGGAAGGACACAAAGAGCCGATTGGACTTTCTGATAGCTTTGGCTTTGTCCAAATTGAACCTTAATTGCTTGTGAACATCAAGGGAGTGGAGTATTCTCTCAGTCATTCTTTGGGGAAAGAAAGAAGGTGGGTAAGTGAATAGACTGACTGAGTGACCGCTCATTGACCACTTTGGGCATGTGTGCAGGGTCACTATCTTTGTGGAAGATTGTGTAGGGTGGGGATGCCATTGGTGCTTGCAATTCTGAAACCCTTCTGGCTGAGGTAAGGGCTATTAGTAACAGTTTTCCATGTGCACATCTGCAGAGAGGCAGAGCTAGCTGGCTCAAAGGGGGCAATTGTGAGTTTTTCTAGTACATAGTTTAGGTCCCAAAGGTGTAGGGATAGGTTTCTTTGGTGGCCTAATGTGGAGAACACTTTTAGAAATGGTTTGACATCCAGTCTGGAAAGTAGAGGTGGGTCCAGAGGTAAGCAGGCAGAAATGGCGATAAGAGGACCTTCACTGATGAATATGACAGGTCTGATTTTATGAGCTCACACACACAGGCTAAGATTAGAGGAACATCTGCGTGGAAGGGGTCCCTATGCCTCTGGAATCACCAACTGGAGAACCTTTTGCATTTGGAAATATAGGACTTCTTGGTATTGGGTTTCCTGGCCTCCTGCAGGACAGATAGCACATCCTCAGTGTAGCTGTGTCTGAAGGGGATCAGAAGTTTATCACCCAGAGGGTTAAGCAGAGCATCTCTGGGTGTGGGTGAGTGAGAGATCCCTTCTGTTGTGTGAGCAGGTCCACCTTGTGAGGCAACCTGTGATGATTGCCCTTGGCAAGAGATTGAATAAGGGTGAACCAATGCTGCCTTGGCCAAAAGGGAGTCACCAGCAAGATTTTTGGCTTGTCCCTCTTGATTTTTAGGAGGACTTTCCGAATGAGCAGGAAGGGAGGGAAGGCATAAAGGAACAGTCCCTTCCAAGAGGTGGTGAAGGCATCCACACTCCAAGCTAGTGGGGAGGAATCCTTGGCACAGAAAAATTGCAATTGCCTGTTCTGGGGGAAGGCAAATAGATCTATTTGAAGTGTGCCCCACTGGTGGACAATGTCTAAGAACACATCTCTGTGCAAAATCCAGTCGTAATGCAGAGAGAATGGTCTGCTGAGGGTATCCGCCTGATGGTTGTCCTGGGATGGAATATAAACTGCCTGCAGTGATATGTTGTTTTGAGAGGCTACTTCCCATGGCTGCATTGCTAGCCTGCAGAGCAGGAAAGACCTAGTTTACCCCTGTTTGTTGATGTACCACATCACAGTTGTGTTGTCTGAGAAGATTTGTATGGGTCCAGGTTGCATGAGGGGAAGAAAGGCCTACAAGGTTAGGTGAACTGCAGTCATCGCCCTTATGTTGATGTGCTTTTTCTGGAGGGAGGGATCCCATATGGCCTGCAGCGTGAGGCTGTTCATAGTTGCCCCCCAGCCTACATCAGCGACATCTGTGTGTATGGATTGTACTGGCGTGGTGGGTTGCAGTGGTAGGCCTGGGTTTTGTTGCACTTGCTGGATCCACCACTCAGTTATGTTTTCAGGCATGGTAAGAAGGGTACTTGAAAGTCTAGGGGGTGGCTGTGTTGTGACCAGACATTCTTCAGATACCACTGGAACTTCCTCATGTGCAGCCTGGCAAGAGGCAGCACAGGAATTGTGGCTGCCATGAGGCCTAGGAAGCGCATGAACTACCTGGCGGACAGGTGGTTGACCCGGAGGAGGTCCTGGAAGTGGCTTATTAGGGAAGACACCTTGTCCTGCGGGAGAAAGGCCTTCACCAAGTCGGTCCTTATTCTACTGCCCAGGAAAATGTTTTCTTGTGCTGGAGACAGGGATGATTTCACTAAGTTGAGGATGAATCCCTACCTCTGGAGCAGGGACATGGAGAAGACAAGATTTTCCCTTCTGCTAGGATGAGGATGCTGTCTAGGTAGGGGTAGATTTGAATGCCCTTTGTTTTGCAGTAGGCTATTGCTGGGGCTAGGCCTTTGTGAAGACTCTTGGTGCAGTGGATAAGCCAAAAGGCAAGGCAGTAAATTGGAAGTGTGAAGAGGGTCCAGCAAAGCACAGATACTTCCTGTGGTCTGAGTGGATTGGGATGTCGAGGTATGCCTCCCTTCAGGTCCAAAGTGGCCATGAAAGCTTTGGGTGGCAATAGTGGAAGAAGGTTTTGAAGAGATAGCATTCTGAGGGAGGGGGACCTTTAGAAAGAGGTTTAGGAAGGATAGATCTAGGATGGGCCTCCAAGGGCCATCATTTTTTGGCACCAGGAATAACCTGGAGTAAAACCCTCTCCCTTCTTGGCCTGGGGGGACAGGGTCTATGGTCCTCTGGGTGAGAAGGTCTTGGATGACCTGAGAGATTAGGTGAAGTTGGTTCTTTGGAGGGAAGGGGATGCCTAGTGGTACAGGTTTTTCCTGCCATGACATGAAGTATCCTTTTTCCACTATTACCAGGGCCCAACAGTCTGTGACTTTTGTCCAGAGGCGAAGACCATTGAGAGAGGCAGGATGATAGGGGAAGGTGGCTGAGGCAATCACTCGTTATTGTTCCTGTCTTGCAAGGGCTGTCTGTTGGAAGGCTGAGAGGGGGCTGCCCTTGGGGAGGGTGGCTTCCTAGACCCTTTTCTGTGTCTGGAAGTGGCGGAGGGGGTTGGAGCAGGGGTCTCTTGGCAAAATAAGTTTTTGCAGGGTAATTCCTGTACAATTTAGGAAATGAAGAGACCAGTAAGTGTTTTAGGTCCTAGAACTCCTTACTTTTTTTCCTGGAAGCTTTTAAATAGTTCAGCAGACTGTTTGCCAAACAGGAATCTGTTGTCCAGTGGTGCGTCCAATATCTTGATTTTAAAATCTTCATGCAGGGGCTGTAGCCTAAGCCAAGAGTATCTGCGCAGAACAGAAGCTGATGTTGCAGATCTTGCGGAAGCCTTAGCTGCATCATAGCTGCACTTTATCGAGTGTCTGGCAACCTGAGATGCCAAGGACAGCTTAGATGCTACCTGTGACTTGTTGGTGGAGTCAGACAAGGAAAAGAGTAAGGAGGAAGCCTGTGAAATCAAATCTAGGGCATATTTTACCATGTGGGTCTGGTATCTGATTGCCCTAAAGGCTAGTGTGGAAGAGGTATATAACTTTTTTACAGCCTGTCCATGACCTTACTGTCCTTGTCTGATGGTAACAGGAAGGAAGAAGGTACAAGTCTGGACTGTTTGTCAGAGGCCACTGCAATAACTGCAGGATCTGGCAAAGGGGGCTTTATCAGGAATTTGTGCTCATCGGGGACCTTATAAAAGTGGTCAGATCTCTTGGGAGCTGGAGGTTGTGATTCTGGTGTCTTAGATGCTGATGCAAAAGCATCGAGGTAAGGTTGAATCACTGGAGGAATAGCTGAAGGGGAGCGTGATTCCACCTGGAGTAGCTCAAAATACCTTTTGTGGACTTGTGTCATTTGAGCAGCATCCCACTTGAAGTACTCCCTCATTTTAGTAATTGTTTTCCCAAAGGTAATGCCCTCGGGGTGGAGTCTACCTCAAGGAGTCCTCATCGGGGGAGTAATAGTCCAAAAGGGAAGCTATTTGAGAGGAGTAGATTACTGACTCATCAGAAAAGGAGGAGGCTTACTCCTGGGTGTGGGTAGGAGGGACGGAGACAGCTGAGACTAGGCTGGGGCTGAGGACAGGCAATGAGGCAGCTGTGGATGCTGAAAACCTAACAACCATAAAGG
Source organism: Protopterus annectens (assembly GCF_019279795.1). Classification (NCBI taxonomy): domain Eukaryota; kingdom Metazoa; phylum Chordata; order Ceratodontiformes; family Protopteridae; genus Protopterus; species Protopterus annectens. The sequence continues at coordinate 1,985,607,129 of NC_056729.1, read as the reverse complement.
TCTGCAGCAGTGACTGAGAGAAGGAGTGCCAGTCTGATTGCTCCTCAGAGGAAGCAGACAAGTGTTTAGTTTTTTGCTTCCTTTTCAGAGGAGTTGATTTAGCAAAGACAGAGGGCCTAGTTTCAGGGATTTGGCTGGTAGGTGAGGTTTTGGATTCCTGGACCGTGCAGAGAAGTCCGGTGGAGCCTGGTTCCCCCTCGACCTCGGCCACAGCCATCGTCAGAACAACCTCTGAAGACGTGCCTACCAGTGCTTCCAAAGTGGCTACCTTGAGGGTAGTCGCTGAAGACGCTGGTTCCAGCAGATGTCCCTCAACCCCTATATTGGTGGTTGGAGGGGCAGAAGTGGTAGGCCTTGCAACTTTGGCCTTCTTTTTAGGCGGCTCCTCCTTGATGGCTGACTCTGGATCCATACACAGGGCTAATTGTTTTAACCTTCGGTTTTCGAGGTATAGATTTAGGGCTGCCAGATAACTACAGAGGATTTTTGGTATGAACGACTGGCAGGTGCAACAGATGGTGTGGTCATATTCCCAGCCTAAACAGATCAATCAAAGTTTAGGGGTATCTTTGTGTGGAATTTGATGTCCACACCTATATTTCCCCTTTCTAGCAGATATCAGCTAAGAAATCATGCAACAACCAAAGCTCAAGCAAAAATAAAGTTTTCCCCAGTGGGGTACTTGTCTTTAGACGTCTTGAAGGCAATGGAGCAAAGCGATTAATTTGACATTTGACTGTTGCAGAGAAGTTCTGAGGTCTGTGTGCAGACGTCACATTTAAGGCCTGCCCCTAGTTTATGGCCCTGCATGTGATGTCCCACACACTGGCAGCAAGCTGTCTTAAGCTTTTGCATAGGAGCCAACGTTAGGGTCGCCTGAGTTGGAGGATCCCACAGTAAGAATACTACAACATGAGAACAGAAGGATATCATTCAGTACCTGACAGTGGGAAGTCACACATATAACACTTGAGGAATGCAATGTTATTTGTGGCCTATGCTGGCTAGTACATCAGACAATTCTCTTTATATCGAGATTTTTTTTCACAAGGTTATTGGGTGTCTTTATTTGTACACTGTTGAGGGGTCGTGTCTCAAGTGCTTGTTATACTGTCAGGCTCTGACCGAAGTGTAGAATATTAGGTGTTATGAAACATGTTTAGGGCTATACTGCAATTGTTTTACTGCACCGTCACTTACTGAGTATGATGAATTTACCTGTAGATGGGGAAATGTTAAGTATCCAGAACAAAATTAAGTCTAGCTTTGATTTTTTTGGCTGCTTTGTCTACTATTTTTCAGATACAAGGAAAACCCCCAGCATTGGCTTTGGCTGCAAAATAACTTCTGGGTGAGTACTGTCTGTGTTTCTGTTGTTAAAAATGTCACTTATACTAGAAAGGGGTTACACAAAGGCCCTAAAGAGAGTGCGGGTGATGGCCCCATAGATCTTTAGCAAATGCTGGAATGTCAGCTTGATGCTGTGTTGCTCCAATGATGGGATCTATTGGATACAGAAGAACCTCTTGAAAATGACCTAACAGTGCTGCAGGACCTTGACCTTGACTGAGAGGTTCTACCACATGTTGTAGAAGTCTGACAAGGTCTGGCTGCCTTCTTCTTGGGGGAATACACATGAATGCCTGCAGCACTTTGAGATACATGTGGCATCTGGCCTACTCATCCATTATGCATGTGGAGACTCTCTCATCCACATCCAGCTGTGTTACCAATAAGCGTCTGGTAAGTCTTTACTAGCATGTGCATATTTTACGGACATGGTAGTGTATCTGTTTAACCATACTGCACATGAAGATTGTTAACAGCATTGTCCTTGGCCTTAACCTTCATACATACTGGTGAATTTAGTCACATATACCCTGAAGTACTCCGGCTATCTCTACCTGACTCTCAGTGGCAGAAGCCTGGGCCTGAACTATGTCATAACACTCCAGATGCTGATCAGCCCAAGCCTTGTGCGTCTCTGAAGCAATTGTGAAATAAGCCTTTGCCTGGAGCCTCTTGTACCGGTGTGACAGTGGGTACTGCTACCTCCCAAAGGGTAGGTCTCTTTATCAAGCAGCTCAGGCTGTATACAAGAAACAAGCACTGAGCTATGTGGTGCGCGTCTCCCCAACACCCACTCTGTAATGTCATTTTGTCACTATGCTGACTATGTGAGCTTGTGTGTACCGGTGTGACAGTGGGTACTGCTACCTCCTAAAGGGTAGGTCTCTTTATCAAGCAGCTCAGGCTGTATACAAGAAACAAGCATTGAGCTATGTGGTGCACGTCTCCCCAACACCCACACTGTAATGTCATTTTGTCACTATGCTGACTATGTGAGCTTGTGTGAGTACCTATTGAGTTATCTGCATACTTTGGGGTAGGGGACCTGACAGTACATTTTGCAACTATGTGCTACTATCCTCACTCTAATGTCCTACCTACTGATGCTTATACCTCCAATCCCTCTATCCCACCCAGCCCCATTAAACTTCCCAATTCTCTTCTGATAGCACATCTCAATATCCAAAGCATCAAAAATAAAGTTTCTCATCTCCATTCTCTCTTAGACATATACTCTTTTGACATTTTATGTTCAAGAGAAACTTGGTTACAACCACAGACCCAAGATAATGAGATTATCCCACCAGAATATAATATACTAAGAAATGACCGAACAAAAAGAAAGGGAGGGGGAGTAGCAATTCTTTTCAAAGAAGGGCTACAAGTTACTACCTTACCTTATACCCCACCTAAGGACAATAATGCAGAAATCCTTATTTCCAAGATTCAGCTTAATGCTAATAAATCCATAAATATCCTTTGCATTTATCTACCTCCTGGAAATAATATTAGCACCTTAGAGGATATTCTTAGCTGGGTCACAGCAACCTTCCCACAAGAAACTTTAATCCTAGGTGATGTCAATATAGACTGGAAGTGCATCAATACTGAGCATCCTACTTCTCATATTAACCTTCATGGCTTTTCTCAGACCATCACCTCCCCAACTAGAATTAACAAACCAAACCAAAAAGAGAGCACCTTAGATTGGATTCTGATTAATAATCACCACCACACATACAAAGTAGGCACCTTCCCTGATGATGTAAGTGACCATTGCTTAACCTATATAATTAGGCAAAAAATAGATAACTCCCACCCAACATCATATAGGACTTTACATTCCAACAAGCATTTTAACCAAGAACTATTTCTGAGCGAACTTTGTGCCTGTAACTGGACTTGTCTAAAAACCCTCCCATTAGAAGAGGCTGTCCAATACTTTAACTCTAAATTCTTAACTATCCTAGACCAACATGCACCTATACGTAATATAAGAATTAGGTCAAAACCAGCCCCATGACTCACCAAAGATACCAGGCAAAACATCCTACTAAGAAATAAAGCCTGGACTAGGTGGCAAACTACCAAAAGCTCATCTACTCAACAGACATTTAGACAAATAAGAAATGCTACTAAAAAAGCCATACTCTTAGACAAAAAAAATATTACAACAAAATACAGCAAACACACCAAAATAACCCTCAAAGATTCTGGGCAAATATCAATAGACCCCTTTATCCAGGGCACTCCAGTACACCAACACCAATAGGAGCGAGCCATGAGACTCCCATCCAAACTGCTAATGACTAACTCCTTCACAGATGCCATCCAAACTATATCCAGTCAGCTATCTCCTGACACCTCTAGTATTCCCACTCCCATAACAAGCACTCCCTCCTACCTTCCTATTACAACCTATATCTACTAACTTTATTTTCAAACTCCTAGCAAAACTGAAGCCTTGTACCCCTTCCACTGACCAAATCCCAGCTGAATACCTACAAAAAGCAGCCAAAGCAATTGCTTATCCTGTATCCATCCTGATAAACAGAACCATCAAAGAAGGATACATCCCTTCTTCTTGGAAAGTCTCACACATTATCCCCCTACACAAAGGTGGCAACTCCAATAAATATTCTAACTATAGACCCATAGCCCTTCTATCCCCCTTAGCAAAAATAATGGAAAAATGCATTCACCATCAGCTAATAGGCCATCTAACTCAACACAACTTACTAGCTAAGGGCCAACATGGCTTTAGGCCATTCCATAGTACCACCACTGCCCTCCTCACCATTAATAGAAACCGCAATAACAATTTACTCTCCTCAGCACTTCTTATCAATCTTTCAAAGGCTTTTGATATGGTAAACCACTCATTGCTTATCAATATTCTCAAATCACTTTCCCTGGATACTCAATCTATAAAGTGGTTTACTTCCTACCTGAGCAATAGGCAACAAGCAGTGCGCTGGGAAAATAATCTATCATCCCACCTGCCAGTCACACTGGGAGTTCCCCAAGGCTCCATTCTTGGTCCCCTCTTATTTTCAATTTTTATTAATGATCTCTGCCTGGCTATTCCCACTGCAACTTGTATACAATATGCAGATGACTCTACATTAATCTGCACAGCTAAATCTGCTTCTGAACTGCAATGCCTAACCCAGAAAGTATTTAGTATAGTTGAGACATGGTTCTTAACGCGCTGCCTTCTACTGAATCCCAAAAAACAAAGCTCCTACTATTTACTCCTACTTGTAGGTCCACACCAATAGCTATCTCAGTCATTTCTCCAATGGTACCCTCATTTACCCAGACTCTACCACCAAACTCCTTGGTATTACAATAGACAACAACCTTAACTTCGACACCCACATTAACAATACTATAAAATCAGTTAACAGAAAAATGGGCTGCCTGTAGAGAGTCAAACCCTTCCTTACTCCAATAGCAAGAACTACCATTGCCCACTCCCATCTAATCTCAACTCTACTCTATGCCTCAACAATATACACTAACCTATCCAAAAAGAATCTTCTCAAACTTGCTACCTCTTATCATAATATTGCCAGATTTGCCACTGGTAAACCCTTCAGAACCCATCACTGTCAGAATCTTAAGCAACTCGCATGGCTTGAACTTCAAAACCAGCTTCAACTCAACCAACTTACAATTGCCCATAAGGTCCTTTACCAGCCAAACAATACTCCAATACTCTCAGACCTCATAACCCCCTACAAAAATCTTAATGCCTTGCGTTCTTCAAATAAACTACTAGTTAACATCAACAAGTTTCACAACATGGCTGGGGACTCTCTATTCTCAAACACAACTGGGAAAAACTGGAACCTTCTACCTATTGAACTTACTTCCCTTCCTTCCTTACCACTCTTCAGACAAAAACTTAAAACCTTCCTGAAAACACACTGGCTGTGCCCTTGTACCAACCCTGACTAACCTATCATTAATGCTACTAATATATTTTCTAGCTGTTCTCTCTCCACTAATTTAATCTCTGTAGTGCAATGATAAGCATCTAATAAGAACCTGGATACTATCTTTTTTTTAGCCACTAGCATATTCATATTATCTTGCGCTAAACTTTGTATATAGTTTTTATGTTATTTACTGATAAATGTATATAATATCTTCTATATCTACTTATTGTTTTTATTCTTATGTAACAATGCCTTATTGGCTGTTTGCATCTGTCTTGGAGCTTTTCTCCCCGGGCCTCCACTGAAAATGGACATATATCCAGCTGGACTAGCCCGGTCAACAAATGTAAAATAAATAAAAAAAAAAGTTAAGACAAAGCAATGGATATGGTAGTTCCCCGTGCTAACCCTGTGAAGAAATATGCCAAGATGTGGTTAATGGGACCTTTGACAGACCAGTATCAGAAAAGTACAATGCCCATACTTGCAATGTAGTTTGTGTAGAGTTTTTGATGCACTGGACTTTGAAGGAACATCTGAAGATGAAATATATGAGAGTCAAATGTACACAGGCATCATGCCAAGTACATCTAAACAGAAATTAGTACAGCCAGCTACATACTAACTTTCACAGTGCCAGATGTAGTGGCTGATAAGGGTCTGAAAGTACTGGCACATCACCTTGGATGATTTCCACAGCATCCTCATCTGCATTAGTCATCACCCCTTATACACAGAAGGTTTTTCACATCGGGTGTTAAAGGATGGAATGTGTACAGAAAACCACCACTGCTGCTATGGGAAACTGCAACCTGCACGGGCTTTGTCTTGGCATGTCCCACTATATGATTAGCTTTTTTCCTGCACTGTGCAATAGTGCACTTCTAACCTGCTAATATACCAAAGCAATCATTTTCATAGTATATGGTCAAGTTGTTATGAAAAATATTTAAACTAGTGCTTGTTTTAATGCAATTTGGTAGTCTATTCCATACATCAGCTACTCTCTTGGTGAATTTATTAGTTCATCTCTCATTCGTATATAATCTCCTACAGAATTTGTCTGATGATTCTTCAACACAGGTTGTCTGATGATTCTTTGCTACTTTTTGATAACCACAAACATTTCCACAGGTAGAGGTCTCTAAATGCCCTACTGTACAAGTTCAGATATTTTAATATTTATTTATTTAATGACATTTGATTACCAGGAAAGTCCGACTAGGTAGAAGGCCATTTTCAGTGGAGGCCCAGTGAGAAAAGCTTCAAATTATTACAAAACATTTTAAGAACAATAATTGTACAGTCTTCAAAAGTAAAACAAAAACATTTGCAGTTTAAATAATTACAACAAATTAGACATAATATAAAAACATTGGTTAAAAATTGAAACAAGGTATATGACAATCATTTAATATTTACAAAACTTTTAGGCAGTTTGTAGAGAAATTAAAAGTACATTAGTCTAATACAAATAGGAATTGCAATATGAAGTGAGGTAAAAACAGACTTATGGTATATTTAGAGAGAAAGTCAGGGAAGAGAATTAGATAGCAGCAAGGAAGTAATTGAAGTGAAAGTAAGGAGGTATAAGGAATGAAAAGGTACTTGTAAACATTTTGGGATATAGTTTATTCTGGATTTGAGCAAAAATGGAGCCAGATTTTGGCTAGGTCTTTCAGAGTGGTTTTGAAAGATTGGAGGGAGGGTATAAACCTGATGGGATGGATACAGGTATGGAGTTCCAAGCCATAACAACCTTGTACAAGTACAGATGATGCCCAGCAGATTTGTTAGGTTTGTAGACAGACAGGAGTTTTCAGTCACTGGATCACAATGACTGAGTGGGAACAGTTCTGAAGAATGTTTTTCATTGCTGGACAAGCAGATAGATGCTGGATAATTTTATAGATGGTAAGAAGTTGTATATATGTTAGAAGATGTGGCAGTTCTAACTAATTTAGGCTTTTCAGTGTTGTACAGTGGTGAGTTTTGAAAAGGTTGTGTGCTACAAATTTAACAACTGTGTTATAGCATTGTTCAAGTTTCAATTTTTGTGAAGCCTGGAGTTTAGTAAGGATGGAAGCACCATAAAGAAGAGCGGGGAGGAGATAAGTAGTGGCAAACTTAGTTTTAGTTGTTTCAGTGAGAAAGTTTTTGGCTCTGTAAATCATCTCTAGTTTTTCATGAGTTTTTCTTATGTAATTTTGTATATGCAAGTCAAATGTAAGATTATCAACCACTATTAAACACTGACAAAATGGGGCGGATGAGGTGGTGCAACGGTTAGCATCGTCGCCTCACGTCAAGAAGCTCTCTGGTTCGATCCTCGGCTGGGGTGCTTTCTGTGTGGAGTCTGCATGTCCTCCCTGTGGTTGCGTGGGTTTCCTCCCACATCCCAAAGATATGCTGCAGGTGGATTGGACACTCTAAATTGACCCTAGGTGTTAGTGTGTGCATGTGTGTGCCTTCTGTGGAAGGTTGGGCACCGGGCTGGCAACTCGACATCGTAAAACTCCACTGCCAATCCTAAGCGGACAGGTGATCCGCTGTGGCGGCACCTAACCAGGAAAGCCGAAAGAAAAAGAAGAAGATTAAATACTGACACAATGCTCAAACTTCTGGGTGTACGGCCTTGTGGCATAGCTCTTGCAATATCAAGATCAAACGTATTGAGCGCAGGCTATTAACTACTGACAAAATGCTCAGTAAACTTGTAGGTGTAGGGTCTTGTGGCAGAGCTTGTGCAGTATCAAGGTCTGCTGTAGTGACTGCAGGCTATTAAAGACTAACAAAATGCTCAGTAAACTTGTAGGTGTAGGGCTTTGTGGCAGAGCTCCAGAAATACCAAGGTCATAATCTTTCGTAGCAAAGACCAGATGGCTTAGTGGTCAAGGTCTTCGGCTACCATGCACAAGGTTCGATTCTGACCTCCGACCAATGCCTATTTGGAGTTTGGATGTTCTCCTGTGTGTCCGTGGGGATTCTCCCATGTCCGAAAAACATGCTGAGTGTTTCCATCTCAAACTCACCAATGACTGGAGCTGTGGGAAGCAGCACAGACTCTACATGGTGCCCTACAGGAGGAAGAGTTGTACAGATCAACCGCTTTGGGCATCTGCTGTGGTGCATAGTATCCTCAAGACAGGAGAACACGGATCACAGACTGCACCCCGTGGCAGGGCTAGCCACTCAATTGTGTAAAATATGGCTCTAGGTGATTCGGTCATGTTGACTAATGTCGCCAAAAATGGGCATGGGCAGTTACCGGTGATAAGTGGGTTGATGACCCGGCCTACTCTGACTCACGCCAGGGACCCTTGCTAACAATAGGAGGGGTATATGTGCCCCTATTGGCCAGTGTGTGCCTGCCATAAAACCCAGCAGCCCTGGGTCAATAAGCTACTGGCTGGCCAGTGTCTAGTTGCCCAGCCTGGGTTACCTGGGATAGCTCTATTGAGTGAAAGCTGGAGGTAAAACCAACCAACCTGCCAAACATGAACTGAGAATTGCTACGCTTAATGTAGGTTCACTGACCGGATGAGCTTGGAAGTGGATGACATGATGATATGGAGCAGGCTGGACATTCTATGCATCCAAGAGACGAGATAGAAGAGCAGTGCAGCAAAGCCAGTTGGCTTGGGATACAGAGTCTACTACTCAGGTGCAGGGCAGGCTAGAAATGATGTAGGAATTGTGGTGAGAGTGAGGCTTCAGAAGGCAGTAAGGGATATCATCAGAATTAATGACAGACTCATGGCAGTTAGACTCCAGGGTAATTATAGGGCAGTATTTATAATCTCAGCCTATGCCCCACAGCAGGGTTGTGATAGTGAGGAAAAGAGTGCATTCAGACAGCATTTGCAGGACCTACTAGATAAAGCAGAACAACATGAATTGGTGTTGATAATGGGAGACTTGAATGCACATATTGGGACAGACAGAACAGGATATGAGGCCTGCCTGGGCCCACATGGATGGGGCAACAGGAATAAAGTAGGAGAAGCCATTCTAGACTTCTGTCTGGCAAATGGCTTGATAGTACCCAACACATGGGTCACAAAGACAGACAGTCACAAGATCACATACAAGAGTTGTCGACATGCAACTCAGGTAGACTTCCTCCTAGTAAGGAAAAGGCACCAGGGTAGAATCCATGATTGCAAAGTCATCCCCAGTGAAACAGTCGGCCCACAATATAAACCAGTAGTTGCCACAATCAGCTGCAAGCAGTGGTCAGAGAAGGCTCTAAAGGTCAACACAGACTAGGCTGAAGACCTGGAAGTTGACTGGAGAGAAAGTACAACAGTTCAAGGAATTACTCAGTGCTCTAGCACCCCAAGAAGAGGAGGAAATAGGTGGAGCTGAAAAATGGCAATGCCTAAAAACAGCATGTGTTAGGACTACAGAAAAGATATGTGTCCGAGCCAGGTATAGAAATAAGGTACATAAGGTAAGCTGATGGTGGAATGCAGAAGTCCTGGAAGTCATCAAAAGAAAGGAGTGCAGGAGGAAGTGAGAGACAGAAAAGACTGACCAGGCTAGGAAAGACTACTGGTTGGCCAAGAAAAAAGTTAAAATAGCAAAGAATAGGGCATCGGAGGCACTGTACCAACTTCTGGAAAATGACTCAGTAAGGGGCACAAAGAAACTATAGCAGGTTGCAAGGCAAAGACAGAAAGATAGTCAGACACCCTTCATAAGGGATGCCAGCAACAACCTGCTCACCATTCCAGATGACATCAGAGGCAGATGGAAGGAGTATTTCCAGCAGCTTCTGAATGAAGAAAACCCCACAGAAGCTGTACTACCCCAGAAACAGCCTACAATGAGAGAAGAGGAGGAGCCTACCCTAGAAGAAGTAAGAACAGCACTAAGGAAGATGAAGTCGGGGAAAACAGCAGGCTCAGATGAGGTCACAGCAGATATGATAAAGATGCTGGGTGAGATAGGGGAGAAATGGCTCCTGAAGGTACTAACTGCAGTGTGGAGAGAAAGGCGTATCCCAGATGACTGGAGAATAAGCATACTCATGCCAGTGTACAAGAACAAAGGGGACATCCACAACTGTGGGCAGTACAGAGGCATCAAACTCCCATCACATTGTATGAAAGTTCTGAAGAGGGTGGTTGATAAATGGATACGCAGAGTAGTAGAATGTAAGACGGGAGATGAGCAGTTTGGATTCAGATCAGGATGCAGCACAATTGACTCAATGTTTGCATTGAGACAGATACTTGAGAACAAGCTAGACATGAGGAGAGAGTCCAACTGGGCATTCCTAGACTTGGAGAAAGCATATGACAAGGTCCCAAGAAAGCTGATCTGGGCAGTACTGCCGTGGTTTGAAGTCCCAGAAACACTGGTGGAATTAGTGCAGGCTATGTACAAGGACCCAACGACTCAAGTACGAACAGTGTTCTGCCTCACAGTGGGGTTCCCAGTGGGAGTGGGTGTACATCAGGGTTCAGCTCTGCACCCACTGCTGTTCATAGTGGTGATGGACTACATTAGCAAACAGGTTGTTGGGGGCGGTTCAACAAAGCTGCTGTATGAAGATGATGTGGCAGTACAGGCAGACTCTGAGCTAGAACTTCAGCAAAGGACAGGAGAATGGAATACAAATCTGAAGGCACACGGGATGAAACTAAGCACAGATAAGATGGTGGTAATGGCAGCAAATTGGGGAAATCAGAAGAAGCTGAGAATAGAGATAGAAGGGAAGATAGTGGAACAGGTTAACAGCTTCAAGTATCTGGGAGGGGTAGTTGAGGAGAAGGGTAGTCTGAATGAGGAGGTCAAAGCTAGAATCAGAGGGGTTGTAGCCAACTCACAGAGTATCAGGTGTAGTCTATGACAGAAGAATGCCAAAGAAGCTGAAAAGTAAGGTGTACAAGACAGTGGTATGACCAGTACTACTGTATGTTACAGAAACCTGGGCAGTAAAGGCAGAACAGTTGAAGAAGCTAGAGGTGATGGAAATGAAGCACCTGAGAAAGGTGGAAGGATGCACACTGCAGAACATATGAAGAAATCAGGACATAAGAGCAGAAGCCAAAGTAGCTCCCACTGCAGGAAAGATCAAAGAGAACAGATTATGGTGGTTTGGGCACATGTGTAGAAAAGCAGAAGACAATCTGGTGAGGAAGATTTGGGACAGACCGGAAGAAGGTAAAAGGAAGCGAGGATGTCCAGCAAAGAGGTGGATGGATTGTGTGAAAGAAGATCTGCAACAGTCAGGCATGAGTGCTGAAGAAGGCAGGAGTGTGGCACTGAATCGAGAGAGTTGGCAACAGTTAACATGATACCCCGACCCCATGTAGAAAAATGGGAAAAAGAGGGATGCTGCTGCTGATGTATCTTCCATAGCAACTTAAATTTTCACATCCACTGGTGCCTTTGGTATACTTACGCTGCACTTTTTCCAATACACACGTTAGTTTTCTTATAAGGTTTCCCTATTATTAGTTCATACTCTAGTTTAGGTTTGATGCAATTTACGATTTCAGTATTTCTGATTTCATAGACTATAATTTTTTTTTGTATGATTTTGTATGATGGTTTTATAACCATCATTAACCATATCGTTATGATCAGAAACTCCCAAAGCTGAATTTACTCATGTACTCAACTCCTTACATGAGCCTACAGTTTCTAGCATGGAGTCCTGTATTAAATATTCACCCTTCAGTCTATGTCTCCCAAATCTCATATGCTTATTTTTTGATGTACTTAGCAGCACATTTTCTGTGCCCAGATGGTTAAATTAGTCAAGTTCTTTTGAATACATGCTCCATGTATAACAGATGTAATCATTTTACCCATATCCGGTCATCTGCATAAAGAACACCTTAGATGAAAATAATAAAACTGAAAGATACAACCTAAACAAGTATGGGCCTAGGACAGAGCTCTGTGGGACATAGTGAATATAACCTAGAATTTCAACTGTCCAATTGGTGGATGATGTTATTTATTTATTTATTTATTTTACATTTGCTGACCGGGATAGTCCGACTGGATACATGTCCATTTTCAGCGGAGGCCGGGGGAGAAAAGCTCCACTTATGACTTTAACAACAGTTACATACTTATTATAACAATAAACTTTTTGATCATATAAACATAGTGAAAATCATTGTTACAGATAAACATATTGTTTTATTCAGCATTACACAAAAATAGTGTGTTACTTTCTTCAAACTGGAAAAAACAATATAGAGTTGCATAAAAGACCTATTTATGATATGATTATATTGTATGTGTTAGTCAGGATTAGCACAATGGCAAAACCATCTAATTTTTAGATACTGTTTTAGGCTTTTCTTGAATTGAGTTAGAATAGGCATGGAAGTAAGTTCAGCAGGAAGTGAGTTGCAGGCTTTGCCAACAGAGTTAACATAGAGTGAATCTCCAGCTGAGTTGTTGGTACTGATTGTTTGAACTAGAATTTTGCTGGATGAGCACATCACTTTAAGGTTACTGTAAGGGCTGATAATGTTTGTCAGTACAGGAGTGTTTTCTGGGTGATATAAAATTTTATGGGCTACTATTAACTGATTGAACTGAATTTGGTTAGGCAGGTCAAGCCAATTTAGAGGCTGTAAGTTCAGACAGTGGTGTGTTCGATATGTGGATATGGTGGCAAATCTAGTGATATGATTAAAGCAAGTAGTGAGTTTATTTCGTTTGGACTTACTTAGGTTAGTGAAGAGGGGGATGCATAAAGGAGGGTGGAAAGTAGATGCGTCTGGGCAATAACAGTCTTAGCTGTGGGAGTGAGAAAAGGTTTGATTTTGTATAGAGACCCAAGTTTTTTGTTAACTTTTTGATAGTTTGATTTATATGAGTATCAAACTTGAGGTTATTGTCAATAATTACACCTAAGAGTTTGGTGCAGGGTTCTGGGACTATGACAGTGCCATTGTTAGACTTTATAGTCAAGGTGGGGTGGGGGTTTTACAGGTGGGGTGGAAAAACAGAAGCTTTGTTTTGTTAGAGTTTAGCAGGAGACATCTATTGCATAGACAATTTTCTACAGTGTTAAATACATTTTGGGAAAGAGCCTGCAGACTTAGGGACTTGGGGGGGGGGGGGGTTGTTGTTGTGTCTTTCGGCTTTTCCCGGTTAGGGGTCGCCACAGCGGAACTCCAGTCTGCTAATGATTGGCAGTAGATTTTTATGTGCCGACTTGCCAGCCCTGACGCACAACCTTCAACGAAGGTACGCCCATTCACGCACGTCTCCAGCAAATCATTACTAATATGGAAAATAACAGGGGTCCTAGTATTGATCCCTGAGGGACCCCAATGGTGATGGGAAGAAGTGTAGATAGTTTATTCTGTTCTATTTGTAAACTGTGCAGCTATCCATCTTATCAAGATTACATTAAAACCTAGTTGTTCTAATTTATCAATCAGCGTTTTGTCTAGGATTCTATCAAAGTCTGAAGTTAAGTCTATATAAATTAAATCACAACATGCTTTTTTTCAATTACAGCTGGTATTATCTCATTACATAGCACAGATAGTTATAGACCTGTTCTCAGCATATGCGTGTTGATGATATGGTTTCAAGTTCAAACCATTTACATTGTGACAATTTACAGTTTACTGCAGCATTTGTCAGCCACTACTTGTTTCCCTTTCCTTTTCCCAAAAGACATTCCCAGTTTTCAGTGCATCCAAGAGGATGTGATGCACCTCTGAACTGAAGATGCATCTCCGTGCCATGCTCCATGCTGCTGCAGCACTTTGTAACCTGCAAGTACATATTACCAAAGAATGGCACCTTCCTCATGAATGTTAAGTTCACTCACTTTTAGGCTATGCAGCTCATTCAGTAATTCAGAAGTTACATAACCACATGATGCATTTACTATGACTTCTGGAGTTGTCTTCCTTTTGATGTACTGTCTATGCTTTCCTCTGCTGCAGTAAGTATGAATGCATAATGAAATGTAGGCTGTAAGGGTTTACTGTGTGGTACAGTGACTATTATTTCAGTGTAATGCATTTCTTAGTTACTGGAAGGCTGTTTGTGGTGTGATCCTGGGCATTTCCATTGCCAGAGACCAGTGTCTGTAGTAAGCAGCTGTACGCATCTAATATTAATGTAGACATCGCTGCTGATGGAGCCTTACACCTTCCAAAGTTTTCTGGGTATAACCATACTGGTATCCTGCCTAACTAGAAATCAGATACTTATCCAAAAAGGGTCACAGTAAAATACAAATGAATGCCTTTTTCTAATAATGACAGTTTATCCTTGCTGCTATAAGCCTGCTCAGTTAATTTACTCTTTCCTTCAACTGTTGCACAAACAAGAGAATCTAGCAGTGTCTAAAATTGTGGCTAGCAGCAGGCTGACTATAGCCAATTTATGTATGAAGTTCTCATGCAATTAAGGCTCAGTCTTGCCGAGCTGTATGAATTGCACCACAACAAAAGTACATTTGTGTAAGTTGCACTTAACCAACAGCAGACACTCAATGAAATTCTGCTGCTGTAACCTTGGCTATATGGGTTAAATCCAGCCAAGGATATAACAGCTGGACAGTCTTCCAAAGACTTTGCTTCCCTCCACACATGCATCCATGCTGCTGTTGCTCCAAAGGGAGAAAAAAGCAGCGTGGGTGCCAGTACCCTTCAGGATGTTTCTTACTGCCAAAAGGAGAAAGCCTACTGCCCTGACAAAAAGCAAAGTTGGAAACACACACAGGGATTTCATCGAAAATCGACTGCTGTGGTTAAGTGCAACTTGCGCAACTGTACTATATTCATCATAAATCACTGTTGTAGTATCCTTAGCTAAATGGGTAGATAACCACAACTTACCCACTCTGACAGGAAGAGGAAGGATTAGAATACAGAATGCTCGAGAAAATGGTCCTAGCAAAGCCTGTTCTAGACACAAAAAAGGAGTCCTATCTGTAGCACCTTGTAAAGGTCAAAGTAAACTTTTACTGTCATTTAGGATTACACATGCGCAAAAATTTTACAAAATTCCGTATCTCCAGACTCAAATGTGCAGATATCACATAGGCTTCATATGACAATACATTAATACATATAACTACTTACTATATACCATAGTGTTCTAGATAGATTATCCTAATATTGCACATACATTAAACTCACTTTGACATTTATTTTACAGTAATCTTTGTTTGCTTGAGTACTGCGCAGTATTGAGGTAAGACGCTGCATATTAAAGACTTACATTGAGAATTGCCCAAAATGAGACATTCATGAGTATTGTGCACTGTGAATGAGTTACAGACTAGCATTAGATATTGCACTATAAAAAGACATTTCTCTGGCCTTACTACCACCCCTGATGATCAGTGAATTGGCTAATCGGGTATGTACAGAGGTCCAAGTATCTGCCTCTAGAATGCTTTTAGAGTCAACCCCTTTCCATTATGCCATTGAAGAAGACATGAGTGTAGAAGAGTTATGCCTTGAACCCTGCCTGGAACTGATTTACCATTGTGGGAATAACATGAGGTGCCCCTCGTTTGTCCCATTATAGCAGGTAAACAGCTGTTCAGCTTTACTAAAGAACTTGATAGTGTCATTAGAACATATTTACTAGATTATAAACATTCCTTTCTCCCAGATTTTTAGGTTCAGGATAGAAAATGGGGAGATTGATGGTTTGATTCAAAGTAAACTCTAAAACAGCTTTTGACATGAATCAGAGATTTGTCCTCAAGATAAACCTCTCTCTATGGACAACCAAATAGCGTTCATCTATCATGAGAGCTTGCAACTCAGATACTTTGTCTTGTAGATGTCAGGTCAACGCATAACACAGTCTTCGGCGACATGAACCATAAATCAGCCTAATGAGCTGGTTCAGAGGGAGACAAAGTTAACTTTGCCAGCGCAAAGTTAAGCTTTCAGGTATGTGCCACCCGTTTCCTTGCTGGACTAACATGCAAAACTCCTTTCAAGGAAGTTAAGTACCATAATGGTAAATGTTTACATGGTCACTCTGCAGTATCCTAATTCACGTGGATTACATTCTGCTAGGATATAACAGATGGCTAGTTTCCAAAGCCTTCTAGGCACCTTTCATGCACGCAAACCATCAGTCAGCTTGAGCAGATTAAAAGTCATGTTTGAGTCCAAGTCCTCCACAGCTTTCATGCCAACAGAGAAGGAAGCTAAAGCCCTGAGAGGACAATGCTAGGGATATAATACTAAATGCCCACACCACGGAATAAAAACAAACACAAATGAAGGGAATGGAGGGAGGGAGCTACTACAGCTGTGATCATTTTGAACATCTACTGTTATAATGAATTTACTAACACAAATGTACTATGTTCATCAAATGGATCACTGCTGCAGTAGCCTAAGCTGTATGGGTAGATTCCCTAGCTTAATGTAACTGGGAGGAGCAAGGATAAGGGTCCAAGACTCTTTGGAGAATGATTCTAGCAAAGACTGCCCTAGACCTGGAGAAGAAATCTAGTTTATAATGCTTTGTAAAACTGTGCACAGAGGACCAAGTCGCTGCTTCTAGAATACTTGCAGAATCTCCCTTTCCAGTGTGTCATCATAGAAGCAAAGGCTCTAGTACAATGTGTCTTAATACTGCCTGGAACAGATTTGGCATGGGGAGAATATAAAAAAAAAATAGCTGAGGACAACCATCTCAAAATAGTCTGTTCTGACATGGGCTGTCCTTTCTTTGTACCATCATAAAAAGTACAGTTGTGTAAGCAAACTTAGCAAAACAATCAATGTTCAAATGATCACTGTGGCAATAGCCTTCGCTATATAGGTTATATCTTGCCAAGGATCCAAGAGCCAGCAAGTTTCCAAAGTTTCAGGTCAGTCAGGTTTGAACTGAACTGAATAAAAAGACAGGTTTGGGCAATAAGCCCATCAGAGCTTCCCTGCTAACATAGAGAGGGAGGCTGAAATCTGAAAGATCAATGCTAGGAACAAAAATGTCCACACCCTGGCCTAAAGACCACACCACGGGAAAGGAAGGAAGGAGCAGCTACTACAGCAGTAGCAGCAGTGATCATAGGATCATAGCAGCTTATTAGGCTATCAACCCGGAGGTCATTTTAAGCCTAGCTGTTTCAACCCAATGCGATACCATAAAGGAACTAGTCAATATTAAAAACGCATTTCGTGATGACTACCCATGTCCAGGAGGGTTATGGGCACTATCCCCAGTAAGAATTTACAGTGTCCCATCCTCATATTCAGCCTGTAACTCGAGGTCAGAGTCAGACCCAGCATCTTTTGTTTATGAGGTTAAGGCCTTACCCATTATTCCAACCCACCCACCTATCAAAACTTTTGATATCACCTCCCACAAAATCCTCACAGAACTCTCCACACAAACTCAGTTGCCCATCTCTAGCCTGGTTCTACAGTTATCTAACCAGTCATCTACAGGCTGTAATATAGCAGCGAAGTCTACTGCCTGTTAACATGGGTGCACCACAGGGCTCAATTCTTTGACCTCCTCTTTTCACTACTTTCACCAAAAAACTACATACTGCCACACATTGGAGGTTGGCATAATGGTTAAGGTGTTTACTTTACAAACATAAGGTGCACGGTTTGATTCTCACATGGGGTAATTGGCTAGGCTGAAAATGGCCCACAAGGGCAGTTAGCCTAGTACTAATCTATGAACCTATGAACCATTATTCAGTATGCTGATGACTCAAAATTAATCTGTGTGGCTCACACACCAGCTCAACATTGCAACACAATCCTTCTCTGCTGCTGAATCTTGGTTAAACTATCAACTAATCCTTAACACAAGTAAAACAAAAATTATACTCTTCTCCCTCAGCAAATTCCTTGACAGCTTATCCTTGTTCCAAATATATTCTGCTAACACAAATAGTTACAGTAACTCAAAGCTACTAGGTGACTTCATTAACAAAATGAAATCTGACCTACACCTAGCCCAAACAACCAAAAAGACACACATGAAACTTGGCTCACTTTACAGAATTAAACCATTCCTCACTTGCAATACAAGACAGGGAATTACCAAAACCCATCTGCTTTTTACCCTGCTTTATGCCTCCCTTATTTTCACCAACGTAAAGACAGATTTAACAAAACCTGAAGCTTGCTAAAATAAAATATCAACATTTGCAACAAATTCCCCACATAGGACCTATCACTGCCTTGCCCTAAAACAACTTAAGTAATGTCTTTTCGGCTTTTCCTGGTTAGGGGTCACCACAGCGGATCACCGGTCCACTTTAGATTCGCAGTGGATTTTTACGATGTCAAGTTGCCAGCCCGGCACCCAACCTTCAAAGAAGGCACACCCACTCATTCACGCACCTACCTGTATGTTGTTAAAGTTGACTTGACCATGGGGAGGACATGCACAATCCACAGAAGGCGCTCCTGCCGAGAATTGCCCTTAAAAAACTTAACGGGTTAGAATTACCCCACTACACAACCTACACTCAACTCAGTTCATTTTACCCAAAGACTGGTCCACCAAGCAGATAAAACTCCAGCTCTTCAACACCTGCTCCAATCCCACAGCAACTCTAGATTCTTCTGGTCAGCAAAGAATGTACTTGAACTACATTTCCAAAATCTGGAATAATACACCACCAGTCTAATACAATTTACTGTTATGATAAGTTTGCTTACACAACTGTACTATGTTCGTCATATTGACCACTGCTGCTAGCCTATGGGCACATTACACTAACTTACTGCCTATGGGGGCTGGAAGGAGAAGGGCACAGGAAAGCTTGAAGAATGGTCCTAGCAAAGCTTGATCTAGACCTAGAGAAGGAACTAAGCTTGCAATGCCTTGTAAAGATATGTATTTAGGACCAAGCTGCTGCTTTTAGAATACTTCTAGATGCCAACCCTTTCCAAAAAGCCATAGATAAAGCTAAAGCCTTGATAAGAGTGGGCCTTGACCCTGCCTAGAACAGTTTTGTCATGATGAGTATAACAAAAAGTAATAATAGCCTTAGACAATCATTTGGAAATAGTCTGCTTGACACAAGCTGCCCTTTTTTACCTTCACAAGATGTGAGCAATTTATCTGAACATATTAAAGATTTAGCTCTGTCAAGATAGTACTGGAGTAATCTATGGATATCCAAGGTATGGCATATCCTCCATTTTAGGTGCAGGAAAGAAAACTGGAAAACAGACAGTTTGGCTTAAAGTAAACTCAGATACCACTTGAGGAATAAAAGAAGGATTAGATGTCCTTCCATGCCACTGATGCAGTATTCTTTACAGAAGGGATCTCCTGCCAAGGATAGCTCAACATCTAGCCAGTATACCAAAGCCTTTAGATCATACATGTGCTCTACGTCACACTTATGCTCTCCACATAAGGCATAGGGCATAAAGGTGATTTACGGATGCAAATACTCAGAACTTCTGTGATGCCAGTCTGAACACGATTATCGACCATCAGTCTGAACTCCCTTCTGCTGGGCTGGTTACTAAGCAGTCTCAAGAAACCTCATTGGGCAGTTATCTGTGCTACCTTTTTCAGTTTGTAGTGTACTTGTGTTCATGTCATCCTACAAGGGAAAATGTCAGTGTGTGAGGCAGGTTCCCTATAAAGATCATCATGACCAGTGTCTTTTTTGCTTAGGTGCTTCCCACAACCATACGTACAGCTCTATCTTTCAAGTATTTATCCTTAAGACCCTAAGTAGTCTCTTTTCTTCCCCAAAAAGACTAGGTCTGATTTGGCTGCTGTCCAGCCTCCTTTGAACATCCCTATAGAAGCTAGTGAAAGCCCTGAAAAGTGTCTGGTACCTGCCTCAGATTCCTCTGCCATGACCCATTTGGAGGCTGACATGGATCTGAATTCTCGCATGTCGTTGGAGGCTTTGCCAATGTTTGTTCTGGACATTGATGGGGAACCCTGCCTGATTATTTCTGAGGGGCCAAGGGGAATTCCTGAGATTTTAGCAAGGGAAGAGAATCCTACTACAATTATTGAATCCTGGCAAAGGTCTGAACACCCCAGAGTCCTCAGAATTGATGTCCTGCTCAAGAAAAAGTAGAAAACTAAACAGTTCTCCTGTTGCTAAAGATTCCCAATGTGAATGACAAAGATTGTATTTAGCATCTGTTCAATACTTTGAAGGCCTTGAAGCCTCCTCAAGAGGTGTCAGTCCCTGCTCTTCCCTGGTCTTCCCCTCTTAAGAGGCCTAAGGGATTGGATTCCTCACACGAGGAATTGGATTCTGGGGAGGAAACCCTTGCTTATTCCTCTCAAATTCCTTCCTCTCTAGGCTGTGGTTCACAGGAAGAGGATTCCTTGAGCCCAGACTCCCTCTTGGAAGAATTATCTTTTGGGAATAGCATTGCTCATACGATGGAGTACTTTAAAAATGGACTGCTCTCAAGTCTCTGACATTCAAAGGAGGTATTATAAGCTTTTACAAATGGAGTTTCATAAGCCATCTGCTGTTCCTCCTGTCTTGGCAGCCTTTTTGGACACTTCTTCTGCTGCTTCGTAGGTTCCTGATTCCCAGCCCCGAGCTCCTAAGAAACTTGAAAAGTTCTACAAGGTGCCAGAGGATTGTAAATTTTTGTGCAAGTGCCTCTCTGCTGATTTTACAGTGGTTTCACTTTCCACTGATAAGCTTTCTAAGGTTTTGCCTTCTCTTAAGCTTCCTGTAGATAAAGATAGTCGAGCTATGGTAAAGGTTGGGTAAAAAAGTATGTACTGCTGCCACCTTGTCTTTTAGGGTAATTAATTACTAAACCCACATGACCAAGTATGTCTTGGCTCTTTCTCAGGTAACTAAGGTAGTCTCTGACTTTCCTGATTTGGATGGGAAAGCTTCAGCTCTTTCCCTGTTTAGGTCCACTTCTCAGGTCACCCCTCATACTAGACAATGCAGCTATGATGCAGCTGATGACTCTTTCAGGGACACTGCTTTTAACTCTGCGATGAAGCATTATTCTTGGCTATGGATGTTTCCTGATGGTATTAACACCTTGCTTTTGAATGCCCTCTGAATGACAAAAGCCTTTTTGGGGCAGTTGTTGCTGACCTGATTAAGTTCCTCCAAGATAAGTATAACGGCTTGCAGGAACTCAAACATATTTTTGTCTCCCCTATTCCCAAATTCCAGTAGTAGTACCCTTCTAAGTTTGCCTTTGTCTGTAGGCAAATTCACTGACCTCCCAAGGGTAAGAAGGGGGTCTAGGCATAGTCCCCCTGCTAAATCCACTCAGACTACTTCATCTCAGAAGCCATTTTTCAGGAAAAGCCAGTCTCCATTTGACATCTGGCCTCGTCTTCCCCTCAGCCAGGTCTGCTTGTCTCTCCCCCTTTCTCTGTCTCTACCAACTTGGCATCAGATCACCTCAGACTCTTGAGTGCCATCTATTATTTGTCAGGAGTATTTCATGGTTGAGAAATACCATCCCCCCTTTCAGGCATTCCTCAACCTCCTCTAGAACAGCTTCCTCATTTCCCAGAGGTTTTGCAGCCCCTTTTGATCAGGGCACCATTTAGCCTGTTCCACCCACCCAAGTGGGAAAGGGGTTTTACTCCAGAATGTTTTTGGTTCCTTGGAAGGATACGTAGAGGCCAATTCAGGATCTTTTTCTGCTCAGGACCTTTCTCAAGGTTCCTTCTTTCTAGATGTGGTTTCTGCAGAACAAGTTTCCTCCTCTTCTTCCCCAGGTCTTCTGAGTTTCTCTAGAACTCAAGATGTACACCCTTCACTATCCCATTCATCCTCTGTTCAGGAAATGTTACATTTCTCTGTTTCTTCTTCTTCTCATTTTATGTTCTCTGCTTTGCCCTTGGCTTTTCTACTGCCCCAAGAGTATTCAACAAATTGCTTCACTCCTCTCACTGCTTTTTACAGGCCTCAAGGGATACAAATTTTACCCTATGTGGACGACCTTCTCATTCAGGCTCTTTCTCCCAGCAGTCTGTTGCATACTTGCACAAGTAATTTACCCAGTCAATGGATGGGTAGCTCAGGCAGGGCTCTCCCAAAACCTTGCTTACAACTCCCTTTTGGCCCAGACATCATTGGTTTTCCATTCTTTATCACAATGCCAAGGGCAATCACCACAAGTTACCTCACTGGGTGGATCTTCTCAAACAAGACAAGGGATCACTTATTAATCCTCACCTGTCCACTCTTCAGATGACACTGTGGGTGATACAGCTTTGATTCCTTTAAGGCATTTCATTTCTGAGGACGTGCTCTGGGTTCTGTAGGACGCCAGGAAACCCATTACTAGAAAATTATACATGTCCAAATGAAAAAGATTTTCTGTCTGGTGAATCTCTTGTCATTAGGCTCCCCTGTCTGTGGGGGTTCCTTTGGTTCTCTTTTATTTGTGTGATCTGATTCATTCTGGGTTGGCATATTCTTCAGTTAAAGCTTACCTATCCACAATCTCTACTTGTCTGCCCTCAATACCTCTATGGCCTCTTGGTCAAGCAATTTCTTAAAAGTGTCCTTCATATCAGGCCTCTCAGAAAGCCTATTCAGCCTTCTTGGGACCTCAATTTTGTACTTGGAAAAATGGACTCAGGCTCATTTTGAACCTGCTAGTTCAGTTTCCTTGAAACATTGTACTTGAAAGACCGTTCTTCAGTTGGCTCTTACTTCAGTCAAGAGAATGTCTGAACTCCAGGCTCTCATGGCTATTGCTTCTTTTTTAGCTTTTCACAGAGACAGGATGTCTCTTCAAACTAATCCTTCTTTTATGCCAAAGGTGGGATTAATGAGTTGTCCCTTAATCACGCTATTCACCTTCCTTCTTTTTTTCCTTCTCCACAGTCAGCCAGTGAGAAGGTTCTTCACAAACTGGACCTGCACAGGCAGCTCAGGTATTATTTGGATAAAACAAAGGCAATGTGGAAGTCTGAGCAACTTTTGTTTCTTTTCATTCCAGGACTTAGGGTTTGGTTTCCAAGCAACCCATCTCATACTGGATTTCTAAGTATTTCTTTTTGCTATACTTCTCATGATAAATGTCTTTCATCTGTAAAGGCACATTCTACTAAGGTGGCTACCTCAGTCTGTGCCTTTTTCAAGGGTTTGGACACCAATTCCATCACTGAGGCTACTACCTGGTCCTCTGTTCACATGTTCACTAAACATGAGGCCCTTGCTTCCTTTTTCTTCTGTCCTTTTTTCCTTCCGGATATACATGTTATCTTTTGTCCCTGAGGGTATTCTGTTTCTCCTGGGCAATTCAGTTCTGAATGTTTGCATCCCTACACCACCTTTATGCTTAGGGAGCTTACATGTGACTTACAGTGCCTATAAGATCTAAAGGTCTTGATATACTAGCCATTGGGCAATCCTTTGCAGGAAATATGCTCTGTAAAGAACACTGCTACAGTGAAGATAAAGACATCTACCATTATGGTAAGATTTTACATAACTGTACTTTCTCAAAGAAACCCAGTCGCTGCGGAAAATAAGATAGGGCTGACTCACCAACTTGGATACCCCTTTTGCAGAGGTCAGAGCAATCAATAAAACTATTTTCTGTATTAAATATGTCAATTCAGTTAGGTTAGCTGGTTCAAATGGAGCAAGCATTAGTTTCTCTAACACAAAATTAAGACCCCAAGATCCCACTGATTTTCTTGGAGGCCTCTTATGCAAAACCCCTTTCAAAAATATTTTGACATAAGAGTGCACTGAAAGAGGAGGCTCCAAGGGCAGAAATGCTGAAATAGCTGATAAATGAACCTTGATGGAGAAGTAAGAAAAGCCATAGGACAGCAACTCACAAATATTGTAAACTGAGAGAACATTCTCGAATAGGTGCTAGTTATATTGTTGGCACCAACTAGATAACCTTTTCCATTTGTGAATATATGATTTTCTGGTATTCTTGTCTCCATTAGTACCCGCACATCTAAGTAAACAGGTGCTTAAAGGTAATTAAGAACTTATCAACCAGTCAGTCAACTGAAATTGATTGGGGCTTCAAACACCTATGATTCTGTGCGAGTAGATCCATTCTGAGGAAGTTTGTGAAAATTGCCCCTGGCCATTTCCAAAAAAGGGAGAACCACTGCTGTCTTGGCCAGAAGGTAGTCACCTCAATGATTTTGAGGGATTCCTTCTCAATCTTCACAAGTACCCTGGATATCACTGAAAAGGGTGGTAAAGCATATAGGAACATTTCTGTCCAAAGAAAAGAAAGGTCTTCTTGTATGGAGACCTGAAGCAGAATCTTGCCCAGCTGACTGTACCAAGTGGAGGCAAACAGGTCTACTTGAGGAACTCCCCACAGATGGATCAGATCTTGGAAGACTCCCCCGATCTAATTTCCTTTTGTGATGGTCTTCTCTTGTCCGATTCAGCTTGTCTGCCACAAGATTGCTCTGACAGAAGTAGAATACCTGTAGAGTGAGGCTGTGATGTGAAGCTGTATCCCACGTTAACAATGCCAGTCAGCAAAGGGGGTACCATCCAGGTTCCTCTTTAATTGCTGGTGTACCACAGGACTGTGTTGTATTGTCAGTAACAACTTGAAGAAGTCCCAGGGACCAAAGATGATTCAGTGAGTTGAGTGCCTCAATCAGGGTAAGCATTCCTTTTATATTTATGTGCTTGTTTCTACCCTTGACGTCCAAGACACCTCGCACCTTTAACCTCTCTAAAATCACTCCACAAGCAAAGTCTGAGGCATCTGTGGTGACTGACTGCTTTGAAAATGGAAGGGGGAAGAAGAGACTCAGATTTAGGGATATTTACAGTGTCAACCAAGTGATTTCTCTTCTGACAAGCCCCAGTACCGAGATTGGAAAAGACATAGGATCTGGGTTCTGGGATCAAAGACACTTTAGATACCGTTTTACCTTTCTCATGTGTAGTCTTATCAGGGGTGTCATGAGAAACATAGATGCCACGAGACCCAAACTTCTAAGGTATTCCCTTTCAGTGACCTTGGTCTGAGTGGAAATTCTTAGAAATGCATCTAGATATAGATCCACTTTTTCCTGTTGTAGAAAAGCTCTCTGAATTGAAGTGTCTAGCTTACATCTCAGGAACACAATCTTGTGAAAAGGAATAAAAATAGATATTTGAATGTTCTCTTGGAATACTGGCTTGTATAACAGACACTTTGAAAAAGCCTCTGCAAATATAAAAAAAAGTCATCTAAACATGAAAATGTGGATACCCTGTAGCTTGCAAAGAGCTGTAACTGGAACTAGACACATCGTGAACACTCTTAGTGCAGTGGATAGTCCAAAGATTTAAGTCATAGAACTGATAATGTGATGCAGACACAGAAAACCTTACCTGAAGTTCAGTTGAATAGGAATGGGATGGTAAGCATCTTTTAAATCTAGTGTTATCAGGAAACCTGGATAAGGAAGGAGAGATAACAAGCTGTGAAGTGACAGCATTTTGAACTTGGGGACTATCACAACAGGCTTGGGAATGAAAGATCCAGAACTAGTCTCCAAGAATTTTCTTTCCTTGGCACTAAAATCATCCTTGAATAAAAACTCTTCCCTATCTGGGAAGTAGAAACTGTTTCTATCACTCTCTGGGCATGAAGAACATCAAAAAATAAAAAAAGAGAACTTCAAGAAATAAGACAGTCTGAGTTGGTGGATGAGGACTTACCCCCTGAAAAGGAGGAACTTCCTCCCTCTACCATCTGTAACCTAGATGGAGAATTTTCAGAATGCATTTGTCTGAAACTATCCGTTGTCAAAGAGAAAAGTGGGGATTCAAACTTTCTGGAAGGGAAAATGGACAACCAGGGTGTGACTTGGGAACAAGGTCCCTTATACAGTCACTGTCTTGTTAGTCCGTCCTTGGTTTTTCCTGGATTCTTTTTGAAAACTCCCTTGCCATTTCTTCACTTGTTTATCTGCATTTTGTTGAGATAGCTTGTTTTTTCCAAAACTGGACAAGGGTTACAGAATCCCTTAGAAAATCTGGAAAAGGATGGCTGACAAATCTTAGAGAATTCTTGGATCAACTGAACCTCTGCAGCAGAAGGACCAACAACTGAACATCTATATGATGGAGAATTTAAAATATCATTTTTCACATCATCTGGGAGGTTCTGAGAATGCAGCCAGACAAACCTCCTCAAAACAGTAAAAGTGGCCATAGCCCTGGAAAAATTATTAAACAAGGAGCAGTGACTTGTGCAATGGAAAAACAGCTGAGAAATGATACAAGTCTAATATGCTAGACAAACAGAATTACTACTGTAATCTGCAACAAAAGCACCAAAATCAACCACAAAAATTCTGGTCAGGCATAAACAAACTTCTCCATCCAGGGCAATCAACTAGCCCTACCCACTTAACTACCCTCCAACAACCTCCTAAAATTGTTGCTAACACCTTTAACACTTTCTTTACAGAAACTGTGCAATCCCTAGCCAGTAAGCTATCTCCCTATACCCCAAGTACCACCAACCCCACACCTGATAATAAGACCCCCTTTAAGCATGATCCAGTACCAACATCTTTTATTAAGTCCCTACTTAATAAACTGAAACCCACCACCCTTTCAGCAGACCTACTACCTGCAGAACATCTCCAAAAAAAATGCTAATGAAATAGCATACCCCATATCAATTTTAATCAATAGAACAATCCATGAAGCCTATATCCCCCACATCTGGAAAATCTCCCACATTGTTCCTCTTCATAAAGGGGGAGATTCCACTGAACTTTCAAATTATAAGCCTATAGCCATTCTGTCTCCCTTGGCTAAAATAATTGAAAAAAGTATCCACAAGCAATTTCTTGCATATCTGAATCAAAACACTCTTCTAGCCCCCTCCCAGCATGGATTTAGACCTTACCATAATACAACCTCAGCCTTTCACTCCTTCTCCCATACAATAAATCAAAACCATAATGACAAAAAGCTCTCCTCAGCCCTCTTCCTTGACCTATCCAAGGCATTTGATATGGTAAATAACCAGCTACTCTTAAACACATTAAAATCACTCTCCATAGATAACCTAGCAATTACCTGGTTTCATTCTTACCTAAGTGACAGACAAGAAGTTGTACTATGGAAGAATAACCTATCGTCCCTTTTACCAGTCACCCTTGGAGTCCCAAAGGGGTCTATATTACGTCCCCTCCTATTTTCCATATTCATTAATGACCTGTACAAAGTCATTCCTGATGCAACTTGTATTCAGTATGCAGATGACTCAACTCTAATCTGCTCTGCCACTTCCCCCACAGATTTACAATCCTTGTCCCAAATCACTTTCAACAAAGTAGAGAACTGTCTCACTGGTTGCCAACTACTATTAAACCCAAATAAAACCAAACTATTACTCTTCTTCCCCACTCGCAAGGTCCTCTCACGACCTCTCACCATAATATCTAACAATGGTACCATAATTTCCCCAGAGCCTAGTACTAAACTACTGGGAGTGATCACCGACAACAACCTCAAGCTTGATGCTCACACAGACAAAACTATTAAAACAGTTAATAAAAATTAAGCTCTTTATACAGGATTAAACCATTCCTAACCCCATCTGCTAGAACTGTTATTGCCCGTACACATCTGCTATCGACCCTT
The DNA here is from genome assembly GCF_019279795.1 of Protopterus annectens. Classification (NCBI taxonomy): domain Eukaryota; kingdom Metazoa; phylum Chordata; order Ceratodontiformes; family Protopteridae; genus Protopterus; species Protopterus annectens. The sequence continues at coordinate 1,985,579,277 of NC_056729.1, read as the reverse complement.
CTTTATGCCTCACCCATCTTCGTAAACCTAAGAAAATCAAACCTCAATAAATTTACTAGGTGCTACAATAACAATGCCAGATTTGCCACAGGATCAGCTTATTGAACCTATCACTGCCTTAACCATCAATCGCTGGACTGACTTGAACTACCCTATCAACTGCAATATAACCAACTAATAGTTGTTCACAAAATCCTCTACCAACCAGCCAGTACACCCATACTGAAAAATATTATTACCCCCTACCTAAAATCCCTTCGCTCTTCCAAAAAATTGCTAGTGCAAACTGTTAAAACTAACAATTCAGCTGGTGAATCACTATTCTCCAAAACTGCCAGTAAAAACTGGAACCTACTTCCTGCTGAACTCACCACTGACCCCTCCTTATCCCAATTCAAAACATCCCTTAGAAAATACCTAAAAATGCAGTGGCTTTGTCCCAGTACAAACCCTGTCTAACCCCCACTCAAACATAATTCATAAATGAGAGCCTCACTACAAGAATACAACTCTGACTCTTTGTTTAAAATTCTGTGCATCACCCACCTACTGGAAAGATTTAAAGTTAACACTACAGCATGTATGATAACCACCTTAATATATGTGTTTTCCTTTTTCAGATGAAATCTTTAACTATTTCTTTCTCAGCTACTTGCTTCCAACCTTTTTCTGTGTATATGTGAGAAAAACATGTACCTGTGTGTACATATCGTTAAACAAATCTCAGTTTTGTGATAACTCAATAATAATTTCACTGTATTTACACTTGTTTTTGTACATTTGGAGCTTTTCTCTCCGGGTCTCCGCTGAAAATGGACCTGTATCCAGTCGGACTTTCCCGGTTAACAAATGTAAAATAATAAATAAATAAATAAAATTATTTAAAGCAGATTCTTCATCGCAAGAAGAAATTGCAGACAAAAACATCCTCATACTTTCACAATTAGTCTGAATAACCTTTAAAATATGAGCCTGACAATTCAAAATAATCAATAATCTTCCCATCCTCATCAGAAACTGAAGGATTGGAATTAACTAAATGTTTAACAGCCATAGAGTTAACAAAAACTATAGCTGCTGGGTCAGGTTTGGGAAGACTGTATAAAAACTTAAAAGAATTAAGAACTTTATACATTACATCTGCCTTTTAGGGGAAGATGGTTGACTATCAGGAAAGCTGCAGGCAGAAGCAAATACACCATCCAAAGCTGAAAGAACTGGAAGGATGGGTGAAGGTTCTGCAAAGTCCTTTTGTAACAGCTCATAATATTTTCTGAGTGACTGAGAAACCTCAGTCTTCTCCCACTATAAACACTAGCACATTCTGGAAACAGTCTTAGAGAAAACGAACCCCCAAAGGTAGAATCAGAAGCTGAGCTCTCCTCAGAGTCTGAATCAGAAAACCCTGCATCTCTCCCTTAATTTTCCAGTCCAGATTCAGAATCTTAAAGCTTTATAACATAAGAGACATACCTCCTCCTTTTTTTATTTATTTATTTTTACCCAAAACCACTTCACAAGTAGGATTAATAGCCTGAATTAAACCCCGAATCAGTCCCAGTAAAGTACTCTTGTCTAAGGCAATTACTTGAGGTGCAGTAATTACTTGTTTAGTTTTCCATTTATTTTTGGCAAGAAAAATGCACCCAACGGTGTTATTAATGGCAGCAGCAGCAGCAGCTTACTCATGGATTGCCACATTGTTCTGGGGAAAAATAAAACAGTGAAGTCTTCCCTGTTCCCTCCTCCAAGGCCGACAACAGTGGCTCTTCCCTTGCCCCCTGTGGGGACCCAAACATCAACAGAGGACATGCACAACCTCCGGTCCATAGTGGCTCTAGGTGCTACACCACACGGATCTAGGGTGAAAGATCAACGGTCTGAGGACCAAGCACTGGCCACAGCAGAGTTACTCACCTGTTACTGACACAAATTGCTAGCCTGCTATGGTGGCAAAGGCTGCATGCATAACTTTTTCTTTTTGTGGCTGGAAAAATGACTGACCATGGGACTTGTAGTTTGTTCTATGGTCAAGCTGATAATGCTGCCTCTTTCCTGGTGAATACAACTAGCAAAGTCAGTAAAAATTAAGTCTTTAAGAGTCACTTTTTCACACAAAAAAAGCAGTATAAAGCACTTTAAAACATTTGCCAATGCCAAAAAGTAAAACACAATTTCTCCACAGAAAAAAACTGTTTCCAATTACTTTAAACAACTTTTAAAATTAACAAAAAAAAGTACACTCTCATTTAAAAGTGCAATACAGCAATAAAGTCATGTGACAGCCCATTAAAGTACTGACCCCTAAATTTAAAATAGCTTTTCTAAACAGGAAAGTAATAATAAATTCAATTTAAAATGGAAGGCTTTCCCCGACGGGAATCTAATTGCTCAGCAAGTGAAAAGCACAAGCCATCTGTTGATCCTCAAAAGCATCAGAGGGACATTCTCTTCAGTATCAGGAAAGTTCTGAAAGGCTTGGCACCTAAAGCTGTCTTTTTAGTCAAGTCAAGCTGACTATTTGGATGAGTGGAAGGTGCCCTGGAGCTTTGGAAGCTGTGTTATATCCTTGACAGGATATAATCCATACAGTGAAGGCTACTGCAGCAGTGATCAATATAATTAACATATAAAATGCTGATCTGCTTTTATAAAGGACTTTGTTCGGTCAAGTTAGTATCTGAGCTGCCTATGCAGAATCCTTTCTCATTGGTTCTAAGGATCTGGATAGAAATCCAGGAAGATAGATGGTCTGATTCACACTAAACTCTGAAACAACTTTGGGCATATATGAGGGATTTGTTGTTAATGTGACCTTCTCTCTGGAAGACCAGACAGGGTACACCCATCATGAGAGCTTACAACTCAAATAATTTTCTTGCAGAAGCCAGAGGAGTAAGTAATGTTTTTCATGTGATGAGCTATAAGCTAGTTACGAAAATAAAATTGCCAAAGATTCCAAAGACAACCACAAAGCATTCTATAACTATGTCAAGAATCTAAATGGCAATGCTCAGATCTGCTCTGAGCTAAAACAGAATGGCATTAAATATACTGATCCGAAGGATATTGCCAATATCCTGGCAGATCGATTCAGTGCCAACTTCACACCCCTCTCACCCCCTAAATGGCCCATCTCAATACCGGAAGATTGCCAAATTCCACTAATAATGGCCACACAGGTACAAAACGCACTCTCTAAAGCCAAGAATACAGCATCCATGGGACCAGATGACATCCTGGGCTGTGTACTACATGAACTACAATATGAACTGGCACCTCACCTAAGTGTCATGTTTAATCATAGCCTCACCTCAGGTTTCATGCCCACTGAGTGGCGCAGAGCTACAGTTATCCCAATCCACAAGGGGGGATCCACCTTGGATCCCGGAAACTACCGTCCCATCAGTCTGACAAGCCTTATCTGCAAGGCCATGGAGCGTATTATCATGGAACTTATAAACAAAGACATTGGCAACCTTCAAACACTGGACCCCACCCAGTTTGGGTTTGTGAAGAGCCGATCTTGTCTCCTGAACCTGACTGACTTCTTTGAATCAGTCTCCAGATCCATGGACAAGGGTAAGGTGGTCCACACAGCCTATCTAGACCTTGCCAAGGCCTTCGACATCATCCCCCACTCTGGAATCATAGATAAACTTACTAAGCTGGGCATTAATCCCTATGTCACCCAATGGGTTGCTAAATGGCTTACTGATAGAACCCACACTGTAAAAGTAGCCGACTCCAAATCCAGCTCCAGACAAGTGACAAGTGGAGCACCTCAGGGTTCAGTCCTGGGGCCGCTCTTGTTTGGCATCTACTTCTCTGAAGTACAGGTCAACACTACGGGAATCTGGCTAACAAAGTTTGCAGATGACTGCAAACTGGGAGCCATTATTGAATCCCCAAATGATGTGGATACTCTACAAAAGGGCCTTACAGAAACAGATGCTTGGTGCCAGAGCCATGGGCTCAAGCTCAATGCCAAGAAATGTATTGTTATCCCCTTTGGGAAAAAACATGTATCCATGAATTACCATATAGGTGGCAGTGCACTAAACACAGAAAGTGTGATAAGAGACTTAGGGACACAGGTGGACAGTGGTCTCACCTTCGATAACCACATCGCCACAACAGTCAGGAAATCCTTCTATGTGGCACACCTCATCATGAAGGGCTTTTCATCCAGAAAAAAGGAGGTCATTGTCCCACTGTACTCATTAGACCCATTATAGAATACAACGCCCCATTTGGTATGTACCTCTCAAGACATCTGCAACAACTGGAAAGGCCTCAGAAATACCTCACTAAAAGAATCACAGGCCTAAAGCAGATGCCCTACGCTGACCGCCTTAAAAAACTCCAGCTATACTCTGTCGGATATAGTCTACTCAGAGGCGATCACTGCTTAACATACAAGGCCATATCAAACCCAGAGCTGTTGGACATGCTACACTTAAAGAAATCCCAATCCCTCAGAGCTACATGCTCCAGGGATCTAAACCTTGTCATCACAATGAACAAAACATGCTGGAGGGATAGGTTCCTGACCCAGAGACTCCCCAGACTCTGGAATAGATTGCCCATACATGTAAAGCAGAGTGCCTCTTTGGACCTCTTCAAGAGGAACCTTGACGATTGGATGGGAGAAAGGAAATTCACCCCAGGGATCACGTCAGTCGCCCTGCTAGACAGGGGTCCAGGAAAGTAAATAATGTGGGAAGAAATAGCCAGGGAATTGTTATGGCTAGGCTTGTATAGGCCCTAGGGCTGATAGCCTAGTACCAACCTATGAACCTATGATTTAGTTCAAAGAGAGACATAGCAAGCAAAGTTAAGATCCCAAGAAGAAGCCATCTGTTTTCTAGGTGGCCTAAGATACAAAACTCTCTTCACAAACCATTATATCAAAAACAGAGCTGAGAGGGGAGGATCCATGGACAGACGTGCTGAAAAGGCTGCCAGAGGAAAGTACTTCCAAGATTCAAGAATGAGCAGTACCTTAACTTCAGCTCTCTCAGTGTGAAAACAGAAAATGGGTTAAAAGGAGTGGCACTGAAACACGTTTTTTTCGTAAATTCAGTCACTGGTTATTAAGTATACTGCCTGGATGCCATCAAAGAAGAAATTAAGAGAACTTGAAAGAAAATCAACCAGAAAAGGTGAAGACAAAACACAATCTGGAATGATTCTGCAGCTCTTCAGAAAAAAGCAGTTCCAACTTCAGTTTTGGTTCAAGAGATGGCCTGCACTAATTTAGAGGAAAAAATAAAATGTACTTAGAGGTGATTAGGAGTACATCTGCTCAAACAACAAAAGGTTGGATAATATAGAATAACCTTTAATTGGCTGTTCAGATGAACTGATAAAACTGCAAAAATAAAAGGATGAAATAAAGAAAAATCTGTCTGAATATGAGGCTTCTCAAAAACACCCGTTTCAAAAAAAAAAAAAAAAAAAAAAAAAAAAGAGAAGACAAAGCATGCATGGAAAACCTGAGATTTTCTGTTATATCAAAAAACTAGAAGGAACAAACTGCATTAATTTTATGAAAGCACAAATAAGCAAATGGACTGGTGTTCAACAACATGATTTGTTAATTGAAAAGGCACAGCAAACCTATGCTTTAAACTAAGCTTTGAAAAAGCAGCCAAGACCTGTATTAAAAAATACACAAAAAATAAGCCACCCTGGTGGAATCACATCATCAATAAGCTGTATAGCAAAAGGAAGGGATCTGGGGACCCAAGTACATAGTAGTCTCTCCTTTGATAATCACACTGCCAAAGTGGTTAGAAAATACTTCCATGTGGCCCACCTAATCACAAAAGAGTTTGGGCCCCTCTACGCATCACTCATCAGACCCATCATAGAGTACAATGCCCCATTTGGGATGTACCATACAAGACACCAGCAACAGCTGGAAAGACCACAAAAGTACCTCACCAAGAGGATTACTGGCTTAAAACAGATGCCCTATGCAACTCGACTGAAGAAACTCCAGCTGTACTTGGTTGCATACCGCCTACTCAGAAGTGATCTCTGCCTGACATACAAGGCCATGTCCAACCCAGAATTGATGGGCATGCTCCACCTAAAGAAAAAAATATCCCCTCGAGCCACACTCTAGAGATCTAAACCTCACCACAACAATAAATAGGACATGCAGGAGGGATAGATTCCTGTCCCAGAGACTTCCCATGCTCTGGAACAAGATTCTAATCTACATTAGGCAGAGCTCCTCATTAACACTCTTCAAGAGAAACCTTGATGAGTGGATGGGAAACAGAAAGTTTACCGCGGGGATCACTTCAGTGACTCTGCTGGACAGAGGCACAGGGAAAGTACAGTTGTGTACACTTACCATAAATGTAGAGGTTAGAGTGTATTCACTGTTGCAGTCATTACATTTGGGTAATCTGCTGGCAGGTTGCCCTCAGTCGGCCTGAATTCCAAAGTCTTGGGTTCTGCGTCGGTTGCTGTCTTCTCTTCCATGACGTCAGGTCATCAGGGGTATAAAACATGCAGCCAACGCCATTTTCTTTAGTTTTTCTTGCCCCCGATGTCAGATGCCCCCAAAAAGGTAGCAAAATTATATTATATATATATATATATATATATATATATATATATATATATACACATATACATGCAACAATATAAACTTTACCTTAATCTACAAGCAAATACACCACATAGGTTGTAGAAGACAGAGAAGGAAAGATAAACTTCAGAATGACAGGGGGATAGTGGGAGGGTAACCTGGACTGCAACAGTGAATACACTCGAACATCTACATTTATGGTTAAGTGTACATAACTGTACTATGTTCTTCATGTTTCACTGTTGCAGTCATTACATTTGGATAAAATCCCAAAGCTATGGTTGGGGGACTGGAGCTAAACGGCATTAGGTGCGGCTATAAGGCCCTTTAGCACTGCAGTGGCAAAGCCTGCCCTGGACTTAGAGTAGAGAGGCAAATGGTAATGCTTTGTAAAGGTGTGAACAGAACTCCAAGTAGCAGCCTCTAGAATGTCTTTGGTTGGTACTCCTCTGAGAAAGGCTGCTGAAGTAGCTGCAGCTCTGGTGGAATGAAAACTAATGCCCTTGGGCATAGGTTTACCATGGTGTAAGTAGCAGAAACGGATGCAGTGGCTTATCCACTTTGAAATGGTCTGCTTTGAAATAGCCTTTCCTTCTGATCCTGCAACATATGACACTAGCAATTGTTCAGTTTTTCTTAGAGCTTTTGTCCTGCTCAAGTAGAATCTTAGCTGTCTGTGTACATCCAAGGAATGCAGAATTCTCTCCCCCTTGTTCTGCGGATTTGGATAAAAAGTTGGCAGATGAATTGTTTGGTTAAGAACCACACAGGAAACCACCTTAGGCATAAAAGTAGGATTTGTCCTCAGACACCCTGTCTGGGTAAAATATGAAAAAAGGCTCAACAGCCATGAGGGCCTTTAGCTCTGAAACTCTTCTTGCTGAAGTAATTGCTAGTAGCAGAGCCGTTTTCCATGATAAGAACTTTAGATCAGTGGTAGCAGCTGGTTCAAATGGAGGCAGGGTGAGCTTTTCCAACACATAATTGAGGTCCCATGCAGGTAATAGTGATCGTCTAGGAGGCCTTAAATTTTTGGCTCCTCTAAGACACTGCTTTAGTAAAGGATGAGAAAAGATTGTTGGCTCTGTATTGTAATGAGCCGAAATGGCAGAGGCATGGACTTTGATTGATGAGAAAGATAGGCCTTTGTCAAGCATCTCAGTTAAGTATTGTAATAGCTGAGGAATATTTGGTTTTGCTGTGCTTCCTTGTGCTGGATTCCAAGCACAGAATCTCTTCCATTTGTCAGCATGAGATTTTCTAGTACTAGGCCTTCTGGCTTCCCAAATGACATCCATCACAGCTTTACTGAGAGGTGTTGTTTGTATGACTACATGATTAGCCATGCTGCCAGGTTCAGAGTCTGTAGTTGATTGTGCAGGATCCGATTGTTTTTCTGGGACAGTAGTTGTGGTCTTTGAGGCAAGGTCCAAGCTGGGTATTGAGCCAAGTTCCGTATGATTGGGTACCAGTGCTGGCGGGGCCAGTCCGTGGTAATTAATATCATCTTTGGCTTCTCTTGTCTGACTTTTAAGAGGATCTTGGGTAGAAGAGGCAGAGGAGGAAAGGCGTAAACTGATAGGTTTTTCCAACTGAAGGACAGGGCATCCACTTTCCATGCTTGTCTGTGATAAGTCCTTGTGCAGAATCTTTTCAATTGGCAATTTTGAGGAGAGACAAATAGATCTATGTCTCGGCTCCCCCATTTCTGTTATCATGCTGAAGACTTGTGGATTTAGTTTCCACTCGTGAGGATCCATAAGGTTTCTGCTTAAATTGTCTGCCAGAGTGTTTTGTTTTCCTGGCAGGAATTGAGCTTGAAGATGTATTTGGTAGGTCAAAGCTGTGTCCCACAGTGCCATGGCTAATCTGCAAAGGGGGTATGAGTGTGTGCACCCCTTGCTTGTTTATATACCACATGACCGTGGTGGTGTCCATCTTTATCAGTAATTGTCCTGGATGAGGTAAGTCCTTGAAGGCTGTTAGGGCATTTTGAACAGCTAGCATCTCTTTCTGGTTGATATGTAGATGCATTTGTTTTGGTGTCCATAAGCGTTGAATGCATCTTCCTGCCATGTGGGCCCCTCAAGCATAATCTGATGCATCTGTTGTTAAGGTTTGGCTGGCAGGGGGTAGAGAGAAGGGCAGTCCCATGTTTTGGTGACATGCCTTTGCCCACCATAGAAACTCCTGTTGCAGGCAGGGAATGACAGGAATCATTGTTTTCAGACTGTGTGAATGTTGACTCCATAAACTTTTTAGGTACCATTGAAGTTTCCTCATATGCAGTCTTGCATATGGAATTAGTAGGATGCAGGATGCCATGAAGCCCACAGCCTGCAGAATTTGCCTTGCAGAAGACTGGGCTTTTGTATCAGTTTGAAGTAAGCAGTCAGTTGCCTTTGCTTGTCTGGTGTGAGGTAAGCCATCTGGGCAGTTTTATCCAAGCTTGCACCCAGGAATGTTATCTTTTGAGAGGGTACCAGTCGTGAACGTGTACCCTAGGCATGTTAGAAGCCTTTTCACAAACGCCAGGTGTCGAAGAAGAGTGTCCTTGTTCTCTGCTTGAATGAGACAGTCGTCCAAATAAGGATAAATCTGTATATGTCTTTTCTGCAAAATGCAATTACTGGTGCCAGGCACTTTGTAAAGATCCTGGGCACAGTTGATAAGCCAAAAGGCAGTGCAGAAAATTGGTAATGCATTAAGCCAGCCTTGAATCTGAGGTATCTTCTGCATGACTGTCTTATTGGGACACGCAGGTATGCCTCTTTTAGGTCTAAAGTCACCAGCCCAGCATGGGCAGAAGCTGCTGCAAAGTCAGCATTTTGAATTTTGGAATGTCCAGGTAAGTGTTCAAAATCGATAAATCCAGTATTGGCCGCCAGGCCTTCTCCTTTCTGGGTACCAAGAACAGTCTCGAGTAAAAACCCTGTCCTTTTTCCTGTTCTGGTACTGTCTGAATGGCCCCCATATTCATGAGGGACATAACCTGTTTCTGTGCCTCTGCCCATTGCTTTTTTGGCAGATCTGGCCAACCATTTGCCATTGGCAGAGTGTGGAAATGGAATCTGTATCCCTGTGATACGATGTTTGGTACCCACTTGTCCTGGGTTATTAACTGCCAATTTTGAGCAAAAAGTGCTAATTTTCCCCCTATGGGTGCTGCCAAAAGATAAGGGCTTGGTGTAGGCAGAGGGAAGTCATTGGGATTGCTTTCTGTAGGTTTGCGCTTTATCTCCTCCAGATTTGGAGGTGGAAGTGCCCCATTGCTTTGACCTGTATGAATCTTGCGCCTGGTACCTGGAACCCTTAGGGCGTCTGGATTTGCCCCTTTGAGCTCTGTCTGACACAGGAAAGGACCAATTTTTTTGTAGGCCAGTGTCTACTGAATCTTGGTGGCTGCACTTGTAGGAAGTCTTTGACAGTTTGCATAGATTTAGCTTTGTTGTCTTCCATTTTCTTTAAAACCTCTTCTGCCTTAATACCAAACAGAGAATCATGCTGTAAAGGTGCATCTAGCAATTTAGCTTTAACATGATCAGGCACATTTTGTTCCTTTAACCAGGCATGCCTCCTAATCACAGATCCAGTAACTGCAGCCCTGCAAGAGGCCTCTAAGGAATCAAAACCACATTGCAAAGTATGCTTTACAACTTGTTCAGCTGCATGCAATAATTCCTGCAATTCTTTATTTTCTGCACATTCTGAAATCAACATCATTTTCTGTTTCAGCGATCCCATAACATGTTGTTGGTACTTAAGCATACGAAACTAACAGTTTAAGGCCCTGACTGCCAAGGTTGCAGATGTATAAACCTTCCCCCCCCCCCATCTGTCTAGTGCCCTTGAATCTCTGTTAGAGGGGGTAGGATTTTTTGCTGTTGAGGCCTTAACTCCCTTTGGACCCTGTGAAATAGTGTCAGGATCAGCAGCCAGGGTTTCTAAATAAAAATTTATGTGAGTCAGGGACCCTGCAATATCTGTCAGGCTTACTGGGAGCCGGAGGTAAGGAGTCAGAGGTCAAGTTTGACTCAGAAAACACATCATCCACAATGTCTAAAACAAGGGGAATGGCTAAAGGCTTGTGCTGAGGGAGAAAAAGGAAATCCCTGAGCCTCTTTTTTGATTCTGAGAAGTCTTGACTCTCCCAGCAAAAATGCTCCCTCAAAGTATGCAAGGTTTCTCCAAATGAATACTCCTCAGGAGGAGATGTAGATGGAATAGACTCCTCAGCATCAGAATCCTCATAGAGAGGTATAGATAATTCCTGATCAGAAGAGGAATCAGAAGAAATAGAAACCTGATCTGAAGATTCATAATCAGTGTCTTGTCTTACCTAGGCCTCTTATCTGGAGGGGGATGGGTACTCCTGATCAAGGTAATAAGGTCTTCAGCCATTTTGATCATCTGTTTTTTAGGCATAGAGGCCTGGGCACGTGGCTCATGCTAAGGTTTTTTAGTTTTGGAAGTTGCTTTTGTCTTTGGTTTTGCAGCTGTCTTCAGTTTGATATACAAATGTTGAGGTCTGAATACACCCTCAGAAGCCGGTGCCTGCTCAGCGGCTCCGGACCCATCCGAGGGAGATACATCCGTTGGTCCAATACCTTGCATATCTTGCGGCATGCCGGACACCACATGGGTGTTGGTAGAGGCCTGCGACTCGAAGGTAGCGGGTATCAGGGGCTTTGAAAGCGCCTCACTGAGTACCGGTGAACCGGCGACTGGCTTAGGAGAAGCTTCGTCGTCTGTTTTGGATCTCGACTGCCTTTCTCTTTCCTTTGCGGTTTTTTATGTACTCCGGTAGTCGGACTGCTATCTGACGACATTTCTGGGTAGTTAAATCTGTTTCCAAAATACTCTGATGCAAAAATATACCGACGCTTAACAGTGTGTTGGTTAAATCTAGCACAAAACCGACAGCCAGGCACGTTGTGACCAGAGCTTAGGCAAGGAATACAGTATAAATGGAAATCCTTATGAGGTATTTGCTTCCCACAAGTAATACAATTATCAACTTTTTCTGACATTGGTAAAAAGCAAGAAAAAGTTTCCCCAACAGAGTACTTAGCTTTAGTGAAGACTTCGGTTCTGAAACTCAAACTCGAATATTTCAGTAGTTGGCCGACTGGCACTTGCGAAATGCTTCTGCTTCGGGCGCGTCAAGAAAGATAAAGAAAATGGCGTCGGGTGCATGTTTTATACCCCTGACGACCTTGACGTCATGGAAGAGAAGACAGCAACCGACACAGGACCCAAGACTTTGGAATTCAGGCCGGCTGAGGGCAACCTGTCAGCAGATTACCCAAATGTAATGACTGCAACAGTGAAACACGAAGAACATCTTAATCTAAAGGGGTGGTGAAAGCCAACACATTCCGACTAGGCTTATAAATGCCTTTGGGCAGATAACCTACCTATCTATGAAGACAATTTATGGCAAAAATTAGGAGGTGCAGCACCCAGCAGGATAAAAGCACTTACATCAAACTAAGCAATCAACTCAGAGGACAAATAAAATCTACCAAAGCCAGATTTTGAGGTAAATTTGGCCTCCCAGGCCAAGGACAACCACAAGGCATTCTTTAACTATACCTGCAATCTCAAAGGTAATTGTGTGCAGAGCTCATTGTTATTGGAGCCACCTATACTGAGCCAGAAGATAGAGCAAACCTACTGGCCAACAAATGCAGCTCCAACTTTACCCCTCTCTCTCCCTCAACCTCCCCTCAGCAAATACTATCAAATATAACTATCCCTGCTATCACTAGGGAACATGTCCTTAATGCTCTAAAGGCCAAGAACAATCAATGGGCCCAGACAGCATCCCAGCATGTCTTCTAAACAGCATGAAATGTGACCTATCAGGCCCTCTGGAATTGCAATTTAATTGTAGCTTCCAAACAGACTCTGTGCCTCATAAATGGAGAACAGCAACAGTCCTCCATCTGTACAAAAAGACTATCTACAGAGCATGGAAACTATAGACCCACAAGTCTCATTAGTCTCATATGCAAATAAAACCATGGAAAGAAATAGCATTGAAATGATCAATAATTACCTATGGAACCTTCAGACACTAGATTCAACACAATTTGGTTTCGTCAAGGGCAAGTCATGCCTACTCAACCTGGTGGACTTCTTTGAGAAGGTCACGTAAACAATGGATGAGGGCAAAAAGATTCATGCTGCCTACCTTGACCAGGCCAAGTCATTTGATACAATACTTCACTTGGGAACGGTTGACAAAGATGTTAGGTATAAACCCTTATGTCACTCAGTGGATACCCAGCTGACTCACAGAAAGGACTGAAGAAGTTAGAACCGGGGAGTCCACACTTATAAAGAGGCTAGTCACAAATAGAGTCCCTCAGGGATTGGTCTTAGGACTGCTCTTTTTTGGCATTTACTTCTCTGAAGTCAAGGCCGATGCCAATGGCCTCTAGCTGACTAAATTTGCAGATGACTGTAAATGTTATCTGGAAGGGCTGACACAGACAAATAACTGGTGTCAGAGCCATGGACTAACACTAAATGGTAAGTAATGCATAATAGTATCCTTTGGGAAGTCATCCATCCCTGATAACTATCATATTGACAACACACCCCTAAGAGTTGACCCATTAGTCAGGGACTTGGGGACAGACATAGACAGCAATCTGGCCTTTGAACATCACATGTCTACAGCAGTAAGGAAAGCATTTTATGTTGTGAAACATATAAACAAAGGTATGGCATTTAGGTCCAAGGAAATAATTTTTCCACTGTATGGAGCATTCATCAGACCAATCAGTGAGTAAAATGCCCCTTTTGTATGCACCTAACCCAGGCATATTGAACAACTGGAACATCCACAGAGGTTCTTCAGTAAAATAATACAGGGCATAAGTAACATGTTCTCTGTAGACTGCCTCATGGCCCTATCCCTGTATTCTGTCTCCTACAGGCTGTTGAGGGGAGATATATGCCTGGCATAAAAGGAACTGGTCAGACTCCATGTTGATGAACCTACTGCATATCTGCAAAACAAACAGCACCAGAATTAACCATTCTAAAGACTTAATCTTTGCTTGGGATATAAACAGGACCTGCTGGAGAGACAGATATGTATCCCAGAGAATTCTCCTTCTCTGGAACAGGCTCTCCATCCATGTGCAGCAGAGTTTCTCCCTAACTTAATTCAAGTGCAACTTGGACAAATGAATGGGGAACAGGAAATTCATCCCTGATTTGGCTATGTTTCTAATGGACACAGGCAGTCTTAAATGGTTAATTTCCCAGGCATCTGCTTGTAAATGTTTCATCTCCCAATCCCCTGCTTACAATTGTCAAGGGTACCAGAACTCACCAGAGAGTTGGGACGCATGCCTAGGCTTAAAAAGGCCCTTGTGGTCATTAGCCTAGTAAACACCTATGAACGTATGAACCTATCAGTAAAGGTGCAATCATATCAGCAGAAAGAGTTGACGATGACAAAATTGTGGGAAAAGTATTAAAAATTTGAGACAACAGATTGTTTATGGAAAATGACTATTCACTGTACACCAGGAAAAAGAGAAGCAAATTTATCCCAGAAATCACTGCAAGTCTAGAAGCAGGTGTGAGATTCAAGTTGCTATATGCAGTTGTCTTAAGTATTTTTCCTGGAGGATCAAAGACATTTTTGATGCAGAACAAGCTAAGGAGGAAGTAAAAAAAAATCCAACAAAACGTGAGCCAGCCAGCAAACAAAATGGGACTCTGATTCTCATTCTTCTGACAATTAAATCCATACAGTAACTTTGCCAGAGAAACATTTTCCAATGTTCCAAATGAAAATGCTTGAGAAACAGAAAAAAAGCATAGGAGCTGACTAGAAGAAAGCTGACTAGAAGAACCAGAAGTGCCTTACACTTGAACCAGAATCTTGTGTTGGGAGACAGAGATGAAAAGGAAGAGGACCAGCAACACTGAAATTAGTGAATAAATGAGAGACTGCAAGACATCAATCACATATATGAAATATGGTTTTGCAAAAAAAAAAAAGTGGCTGAAAAGAATGGGCTTTATTGACTTTGTTAAATTTGTGGGTGGACTGTAAAGTATACACCCCACTTTAGCTCGTTAATGTTTAGAAGGACACTTAAAGCGGGAAAACAGTAATTGTGAGTAAAACTATTTCTGTTCTTATTAGTGTTTGTATAAAACACTCCAGTATACAAAAGTACAGTTGTGTACCTACCATAAATGTAGATGTTCGAGTGTATTCACTGTTGCAGTAATTACAATTGGGTTATCCTGCTGGCAGGCTACCCGCAGTCGGCCTGAATTCCAAAGTCTAGGTCCGGCGTCGGTTGCTGTCGCCTCCTCCCTGAAGTCAGTGCGCCAGGGGTATAAAAGATGCAGCCAACACCATTTTCTTCAGTTTTTCTTACCCCAGATGTCAGGTGCCCCCAAAAGGGTAGGCTAAAAATATGTCTATAAAGCATGCATGCACCAAGTAACAAGTTTCCTTCATCTACAAGCAAATACACCACATAGGTTGCATAGAATAGAGATGTACAGATAAGGTCCAGCAAAGATAAGGGGGATGGGTGACTGGGTAACCTGGACTGCAACAGTGAATACACTCGAACATCTACATTTATGGTAGGTACACAACCGTACTATGTTCATCGTGTTTCACTGTTGCAGTCATTACAATTGGGTTGAATCCCAAAGCTAAGGTTGGGAGTCTGTAAATAAAATTAGGAGCGGCTATGAGGCCCTGCAGGACTGCAGTAGCAAAGCCTGCCCTGGATTTGGAGTAGAGTGGTAAGTGGTAGTGCTTTGTAAAAGTGTGCACTGAACTCCAGGTTGCAGCCTCTAAAATGTCTTTGGTTGGAACCCCTCTGAGGAAGGCTGCTGAAGTGGCTGCTGCTCTGGTTGAATGTGGCCTAATGCCCTTAGGCACTGATTTGCCATGTTGAGAATAGCATAAACAAATGCAGTGACCAATCCACTTTGAAATAGTCTGCTTTGAGATAGCATATGCTGCAGGATCACAAGGAAAGGCTAACAGTAATTGCTCAGTCTTTCTGAAAGCTTTGGTTCTATCCAAGTAGAAGCGCAGCTGTCTGTGTATGTCCAAAGAATGCAGAAGTTTATCACCCTTATTCTGTGGGTTTGGATAAAAGGTAGGCAAATTAATAGTTTGGTTGAGGGCCACACTGAACACTACCTTAGGCATAAATGTGGGGTTTGTCCTTAGAGAAACCCTATCTGGATGGAAAATGATAAAAGGTTCCACAGCCATGAGTGCCTGTAGCTCTGAGACTCGTCTTGCAGAGGTTATTGCTAGGAGCAGAGCTGTTTTCCATGATAAAAAGTTTATATCAGCTGTAGTGGCTGGCTCAAAAGGAGGCAGAGTGAGTTTTTCCAAGACATAATTGAGGTCCCATGCATGTATTGGTGATCTCCTTGGAGGCTGTAAGTTTTTGGCTCCTCTGAGGTACTGCCTTAATAAAGGATGTGAAAAAATAGTTGGCTCTGTATTGTAATGAGCTGAAGTGGCAGAGGCATGAATCTTAATTGATGAAAAGGATAGGCCTTTGTCTAGCATCTCAGTTACGTATTGCCAAATCTGAGAGATATTTGGAACAATCATGTCAATTCCTTGTGCCTGGTTCCAAGCACAGAATCTCTTCCATTTTTCTGCATAAGATTTTCTGGTACTGGGCCTCCTGGCCTCCAAGATAACATCCATCACCGCTTTAGAGAGAGGTGTGTTTTGAAAAGCTACATTATCCGCCATGCTGCCAGATTTAAGGTCCTGAGTTGGCTGTGAAGGATCTGATTGTTTTGTTGGGTCAGTAAGTGAGGAATTTGAGGTAATGTCCATGCTGGGCATTGAGTCAAGTTCCTTAGGATTGGGTACCAGTGCTGGCGGGGCCAGTCTGGGGCAATCAGTATCATTTTTGGCTTCTCTTGTCTGACCTTTAGGAGTACCTTGGGTAGGAGAGGCAGTGGGGGGGGGGGGGCATATACTGTTGTTTTTCCAGCTGAAAGATAGAGCATCCACTTTCCATGCTTGCTTGTGATAAGTCCTTGTGCAGAATCTCTGTAGTTGGCAGTTGTGAGGGGAGGCAAATAGATGTATGTCCGGGCCTCCCCAATTCCTTGTTATCATGTTGAAGACATGTGGATCCAATTTCCACTTGTGGGGATCCATGAGGTTTCTGCTTAATTCGTCTGCCACAGTATTTATCCTTCCTGGCAGGAATTGTGCTTGCAGATGTACTTGGTAAGTCAATGCTGTGTTCCACAAAGTCATGGCTAGTCTGCAAGGGGGGTAGGAATGTGTGCCTCCCTGCTTATGTACCACATGACTGTAGTATCGTCAGTCTTTATCAGTTGTGGTCCTGGATGATGTAGGTCCTTGAAGGCTGTCAGGGCATTTTGAACAGCTAGCATCTCTTTTTGATTGATATGTAGATGCATTTGGATTGCGAACCATGAGCCCTGAATACATCTTCCTGCCATGTGGGCCCCCAGGCATAATCCGATGCATCTGTTGTCAATGTCTGTCTGGCTGGGGGTATGGTGAATGGCTGCCCCTTGTTGTGGTGACAGGCCTTTGCCCACCATCGATACTCCTGTTGCAGGCAGGGAATGAGTGTAATTATTGCTTCCAGGCTGTGGCAATGTTGAGTGCAAACACTTTTTAGATACCATTGTAGTTTCCTCATATGCAGTCTTGCATATAGAATTAGCAGAATGCAGGATGCCATGAAGCCCAAAGCCTGCAGAATTTTTCTTGCAGTTAACTGGGTGTTTGTTGCCAACTTTTTGAAATAAGTAGTCAGTTGCCTTTGTTTGTCTGGCGTGAGATAAGCCATCTGGGCAGTTGTATTTAAGCTTGCACCCAGGAATATTATCTCTTGAGAGGGTACAAGTTTTGACTTATTTTCGTTTACTGTGTACCCTAGGCATGTTAATAATCTTTTTTACAAATGCCAGATGCTGTAGTAGAATGTCCTTGTTCTCTGCTTGAATAAGATAGTAGTCCAAGTAAGGATATATTTGTATTGCTCTTTGTCTGCAAAATGCAATTACTGGTGCCAGGCATTTTGTGAAGACCCTGGGCGCAGTAGATAAGCCAAAGGGCAGTGCAGAGAATTGGTAGTGCACTGAGCCAGCTATGAATCTGAGGTATCTTCTGCATGATTGTCTGATTGGGACATACAGATTTGCCTCTTTTAGGTCTAAAGTTACAAGTCAAGCCTTCTTGCCCAGCATGGGCAGAAGCTGTTGCAGAGTCAACATTTTGAATTTTGGCATATCCAGGTATGTGTTTAGAATAGATAGGTCCTGCACTGGCCTCCAGGCTTTGTCCTTTCTCGGCACCAAGAAAAGTCTTGAGTAAAATCCTTGTCCCTGCTCTTGCTGTGGTACTTGCTGAATGGCCCTCATGTCCATGAGGGATGAGACTTGTTTTTGTGCCTCTGCCCATTGATTTTTTGGCAGGTCTGGCATACCATTTGCCCTTGGCAGGGTGTGAAAGAGGAACCTGTAACCTTGTGACACTATGTTCAAGACCCATTTGTCCTGGGTGATTAGGTGCCAGTTTTGAGAAAAAGTGCTAGTTTTCCCCCTAAAGGAGCTGCCAGAAGATAAGTGCTTGGCGCTGGCAGGGGGAAGTCATTGGGACTGCTTTCTGTATGGCTGTGATTTGTCTTCTCCACTTTTGGAGGTAGAAGCACCCCATTGTTTAGACCTGTATGAGCCTTGGGGCTGGGATCTACCTCTAGGTCGCCTGTATCTGCCTCTTTGTGGCCTGTCTGACACTGGAAAGGACCAATTCTTTGTAGGCCAGTGTCTGCTAAATATTGGAGGCTGTACCTGTAAGAAATCCTTGTCTGTTTGCATAGATCTGGCTTTGTCCTCCATTTTCTTCAACACCTCTTCTGCTTTAATACAAACAAGGTATCATGCTGTAATGGAGCATCTAATAATTTTGCTTTAACATGATCAGGCAGATTCTGTTCTTTTAACCAAGCGTGCCTCCTAATGACAGAAACCGTAACAGCGGCTCTGCAGGAGGCCTCCAAAGAATCAAAACCACATTGTAAAGTATGCATTCCAACTTGTTCAGCTGCATGCGATAAATCCTGCATTTCTTTATTTTCTGCACATTCAAAATTTGTCAATGTTTTCTGTTTAAGCAGTGACATAATGTATTGCTGATATTTAAGCATATGAAACTGACAATTTAAAGCCCTTATAGCCAAGGTAGCAGAAGTGTAAATATGTTTTCCCCATCTGTCCAGTGCCCTGGAATCTCTGTCAGAGGGGGGTAGGATTTTTGCAGTGGAAGCCTTGACCCCCTTGGGACCCTGAGAGATTGTTTCTGGGTCAGCAGCAGGGTTTTTAAAAAGAAATTTGTGGGAGTCTGGAACCCTGTAGTATCTGTCTGGCTTAACAGGAGCTGGAGGTAAGGAGTCACGAGTCAGACTGGACTCTGAAAATACATCATCTACAATGTCTAGCACAGGTGGAATAGCCAGGGGCCTGTGCTGAGGCAACAAAATAAAGTCTCTGAGCCTTTTCTTAGATTCTGAATAATCTTGGCTCTCCCAGTGGAAATGCTCCCTCATGGTATGCAATGTTTCCCCAAAAGAATAATCCTCAGGAGGAAAAGCTGAGGGGATAGATTCTTCAGAATCAGAATCCTCATAAGGAGGAAGAGAGTATTCTGATCAGAAAAGGAATCGGACGAAATGGAAACCTGATCTGAAGATTCATATTCTACCTCTTGCCTACGCCTCTTGTCAGGACGGGGATGAGAACCCCTGATCAAAGTAATCAGGTCTTCGGCCATTTTGAGCATCTGTTTTTTAGGCATGGAGGCCTGGCCATGGGGGCTGCTGTACTTGTTTCTTTGTCTTTAAAGCTGCTTTAGTCTTTGCCTTTGAAGCTGAAATAGTTTTAACATATAATTGTGTAGGCCTGAAAACGCCCTCAGAAGCGGATGCCTGTTCAGCGGCTCCGCACCCATCTGAGGGAATGGTTTCTGAAGGTCCAATACCTTGAGTTTCTGTACGCCTGGTTGACTCCACATGGGAGTCGGTATCGGCCTGCGGCTCTAGAGTAGCGGTCGTCAGGGGCTGCGAAAGTGCCTCACTGAGAACCGGCGACTGGCCTAGAAGAAGCCTTGTCGTCGGTTTTGGATCTCGGATGCCTGTCCTTCTCTTTTTCTTTGTGTTTTTTGTAAACTCCAGAAGTCGGATGTTCCGACGGCATTATATAATTAAATCTTCTGCCAAAGTAATGAAATGCAAAATTGTACCGATGCTTAATAATGCGTTGGTTAAATGTAGCACAAAACCGACAACTAGCAACATCGTGGTCAGGGCTTAGGCAAGGAATGCAGTAAGAATGAAAATCCTTATGAGGTATTTGCTTCCCACAAGAAATACAATTATTAACTTTTTCTGACATCTGTCTGGAGCAAGAAAAAAGTTTCCCCAATTGGATACTTACTTTTTAATGAAGGCTTCGGATCTGAAATTCGAACTTGAAAATCTCAGGAGTCGGCTGACCAGCACTTGCAAACTGCTTTTGCTTCCGGCGCCGCGCGGCAAGAAAGACGGAAGAAAATGGCATCGGCTGCATCTTTTATACCCCTGGCGCACTGACGTCAGGGAGGAGGAGACAGCAACAGACGCCAGACCTAGACTTTGGAATTCAGGCCGACTGCGGGTAGCCTGCCAGCAGGATAACCCAATTGTAATGACTGCAACAGTGAAACACAATGAACATCTGCATGTTATGTATAGTAAAGCAGTTTTGTGCACTGTGTAGTCAGCAGTATTTTAAATGTGTATGTGTGTGTGTGTGTGTTGGGGGGGTGTCCTTTGTATGTATTTTAAAGATATTAAGTAAACAGATACTTTTTAGTTATAAGGACTATAGGCTTTACAGTACAAGAGGAAAAAAGACTGGACAAAAACAAATTTAACGTTAACATGTTATGACCTTGGGCTGCTGGGGTGGATGATGGGTGTAAGAGTCCACCAATTATACTATACTTACAATTACTTATACTAAACAACTAAAATAACAAAACAAAAAAAACATCCAGAAAAATCTGCAAAAAACAACACGGCAAACAGTAACAAAGCAATGTTTAATAAATTTACTCAACCTTTCAGCGCTTTCTTCCACTACAAACTTGGACTTAGAATAAGAAATGAATGAAACACCCTATTTAAATACAATTTAATAGTAAAACACATTTCAAAATATAACTTTAAAAAACATTTTGTATATTATACTAGTAATACACAACTCCCAATATATCAAAAACTTTCTCTGAATATAATTGCCAATCTTCTGTTCTTTTAAAAAATACTTTATATGATTATTCAAACCAGGATATTTACTGGTATTAAACTTAATTTAGTATCTTGCTTCCCTCATTGCCAAACTCTTTTACAGTCCCTGCCTCTGTAATCACATGGTTAGAGCCAACACACTAAATAAAAACGTATTTTTCATTCCTGTATAGACACAAGTATGTCTGCATAAGACATTATTGCCATTATAAGTCTTAATAGCATAATTGCGTTCTTTGATTATTGCACTTAATTTTCTTGTGGTCATTCCTACATAAAAACATGTAAAACCTGATCACATAGCAATGTAAACAACACCTATGGAATTATAATCATAACAAGCAAATGGATACACACTGTCATTAACTGTTGTGCATAAACAAAAGAACCATCTTGTATAAACCAATAACAATGGCAAAAAATAAATTTAAACGTGCCATTCACTTCTGAAGTTAAAAATAAATTCACCTTGGTACTATTCTGCTGTTATAAAAATTTCAAATTCACACCTCTCTGATAATTAAATTTAGGTTTACCTGCAAATGAGTACCTAACACAGAATTACTCCTAATGAACCCAAGTTTTTGTCAATCACAGGTGTGACAGATGAACTATCTACATTAATACTCAAAGTTGAATGCATTACTGTAAACATTCATCTGATTAATTACTTTTGAAATGAAACCAGACTTTGGTATAGGGGAAACATTTTCATTTCTATTTCCAATAACCTCATAACTCAATTTATTTAAATGGTCAAGGTCATAACCTCTATCCAAAAAAAAACCCTTCATGGTAATAAGTGACAGTATCACGTGTTGTCACGAATATACTTACCATTTGGAATGTCCTTTAAAAGTAATCATCCAATTTTATTTTATGATAAAGTCCACATAACTAAGTCATTGTTGTATCTATTTCCAATGTTACACCTAAAAAAATTAATACTCTGTCCAACAGACCCAACAGCAAAATTAAAAACACATGCGGACTTATTAAGTTCAGATGTATACCTCATCATAAGTTCCAGTCCAGAAAATAATAGATCATTTACAACCTTTTATAAAATAAAACTTTAAAATATATATTAACTTTAAATAAAAATGTTGTTTCCACTAGGCAAGGACAAAGTTGCAAAAAGATGGGGCAACTGTAGCTCCTATCACTACTCCTCTAACTTGTTTATAATATTTTAATTAAAAATAGAATAATTGTTTCCAATAGTAATTCAATAGTTTACAAACAGTATTAATAAATGTAGCAATGCAAGTTGTAAATTTGGCCAAATAACATCTAACAAAATCCATTCCATGTTTTATTAGAATACTAGTAAACAGGAACTTAACATCCAGAGTGAACATAATCTCAAGACCTAAATGTTTATAATTCCATACTTTATCCAAAAAGTCCCAAGAGTCTTTTAAATAACTATTCAACCTTTGTACTACTGTAGTTAAAAACACTATCCAAAAATAAAGAAATTAATTCTGTAATGGACCCTGAAGCTGAAACAATGGGTCTAAATGGTGGAAATGATGTAGACTGATGTACTTTGGAAATACCTAGTCTAGAACTGTCAGTAGGCATAAAATCGAATAATTAAATTTTTTTATTTTTATTTATTTAACATTTGTTGACTGGGAAAGTCTGACTAGGTTCCACAGAGCCTGTTTTCAGCGGAGGCCCGGGGAGAAATGCTCCAGATGCATGTCTTTAGAATGTGGGAGGAAACCGGAGTACCTGGAGGAAACCCACGGAGAACATGCAAACTCTACACAGAAGGCACCCCAGCCGAGAATCGAACCGGAGAACCTCTTGCTGTGAGGCGACAATGTTAACCGCTGCACCACTGTGCCGCCCATAACCTTGACAGTATAAATCAGACAGCACAAAATAAATATATCTGTATGTTTTGTAAATGTAAATAAAATGAACTTAAATAAATTCAGCCTGATTCAACAGCAGTTTTTCCATACCTTGTAAATAACCATTCTGGCACATTATAATAAATCCACCTCCCTTGTCAGCTTTCATAAAACAAAGATCTTTTTTTCAGCAAATGTCTAGTTTTCTCTCATTGTTGTTAAATTATAATATGTAAAAAAAACAAAATGGCAGGATGGAAGACTTAAGAAACAAGCAGCTAACAGACATTCTTATAAAGTCCAAGAAACATTTTATTCAAAATTATAACATGTATTTTGCAATGTCTCTAACACATGTCATGAAGCATTTGCAAAACATAGGTTTTACCAAAAATTGCTGTCCTACTTGTGTGACTTTATAGGATCATAGAATCATAGGAAGTTACTAGGCTATTAGCCCTGAGGCCTTATAAGTCAAGCCAAGAGTTTAGCCCATGTTTCGACAGGTCAGCACCCAAAGCCCCTGTCCAGTAGGGACACAGGTGGAATTCCAAGGATGTATTTTCTGTTTCCCATCCAGTTATCCAGGTTGCGCTTAAAATAAAAAATTTAAATAAAAAAACTCATATTTAGTTTTAATAATTTTAAATCAACCAATGTGTCAACTTTATTCGCTCTACAACTTGACATAAACTAAAAGTCCATTTGAAATAATCTCATATGTTCTTCAGTAAAAAAAAATCATTAGTATAATTAAAAATGAAATCATTACTTAAATTTAACAAGGAATTTTTGCCCTGAACACAAATTATTAGTTGTTGTGTACTTGTGCATGTCCCTTTACCTTCCCCTTGCCTCAATGATGGTTGTCATAACTGCCTGAATTTTGAAAATTCACAGCTTTGTTGTTGTAAACTTAAGTCCCAAGATTGGTTAACTCTTGTTTTGTTTAAGTGCTATTCTTTCTGATTTTCATGGTGGCGTTTCCTCCAAAAAATCCAGACTGTCCAAACCTATACCCACACCAACACTAGTGGCAGTAGATGATGATGCTGAACGCACAGCTGAAGAATTCTGTTATGTACATGGAGATGGGAAGGCAGTACCATCAGCATATGCGGTTTGATCATGCACAATTTTCCTTTTCTTCCTTTCCACTATGGTTTTGACATGGTGATCTATGGTTACAAAAACTGCCTCATAATCTTCCAATAATTTATTAAAACTATGGGAGGGTGGCCTAATGGTTAAGGTGATTGCCTTACAAACATAGGGTACAGGGTTTGAGTCTCACAAGGGATAACTGTCTAGGCTTAAAATGGCTCGCAAGGGCAGTTAGCCTAATACTAATCAATGAATCAATGAACCAATGAACCTATGCATATTGCGAATCCTCTCATCCAACTTTTCCAAATCTCCATTCAAAGATTTATCAGCTGCTCGTTATTTTTAATTAACAGCCTAAGCAATTGCAAATCAGCTGTATTAAAAAAATCAATTAATTCAGTACAAAAAGTATCAGTTTTCTTAAATCCTGTTGGAAATTTGTAAAACCAATGCCCCTTAAGGACAATCTTTACATCAAAACACGGTTATAAATACATATCACAAACCAAAGATTGATACTTTTTAATTTTTATTTTCTCAATTTTATTTACAGCAGTCTCACAGTCGCATCATTATCCAGACCCCTTGAAACCAATGAGGCGTTCAAAAGATTTACTCAGCTGCTCATTTTTAACTAACAGCCAAAGCAATTACAAGCTGGCTGTATTAAAAAATTCAATGAATTCACTATGAAAAGTATCAGTTTTCTTAAATCCTGTTAGAAATTTATAAAACCAAATCCCCTTAGGGACAATCTTTACAGCAAAACACTATTCTAAATACATATTATCATAAACTAAATTACTACTTTTTAATTTGTATTTTCTCAAACTTCTTAAGGTAGTCTCACAGTCGCATCATTATCTAGACTGCTTGAAACCATCAAGACGTAACTAGTAGCTGAAGAACAAAACAGATTGTCTTGCTTGTTTAAAAAAGACTCAAGACAGAGTCTGCACAGTGTTCTTGAGAGAAAACTGGCTGGGATGTCAAGACATGTCCAAATTGCTCAACACGGGTAACATCACCTTCACCATCCATCGAAGAAGCTCTAAGAAAATAGGTAAAAGCTTGCGGCATTACTGATAAATACTTTAACTGTTGTGACAATGTCTAAACAGAAGACTGAATCCCCTGCAACATGGAGGAAATGTTGCTACACAAACTTGGAAACATATTTGGCATTGTTTATACAGATAGATCCAAGTTACATCAGGAATGAACATGCTGTCCACTAGATTTGTCATTCTAGAATGACAAACTAAATGCAAATGACTGAATAAGATGCTTAAATAATCACAATAGTAAAACAAAAAAGCATATATAGAGATCTGCAAAAACACCACTATGAATGGGTAACCAAGCAATGTTTAATAAATTCACTCAACCTTTTAGCAATTTAATTCACTACAAACTTGGACTTCATCAGAGTAAGGATGCCTGACCGATAAGACATTCGCTGATCCAGCACAGATGAAAATATTAAGTATTCACAAGAAAGATGATACAAGGGTTACTTGTTCCCTGGACCTGAACCTTATTTATGACTAACAGAACTTGCTGGAGAGGCAGAATCATCTCGCAAAGGCTACATCTTCTATGGAATACACTTCCCATCCTCATAAACCAAAGGCCGTCCCTCACTCTCTTCAAAAAGCAATTTGGATAAATAGATAGGGAACTGTAAAATTCATTCCTAGAGTACTGCTCATTTCCCTTATGGACAGAGACAGTCTGTAAAACAATTCAGTGCTCCAACACCTAAAGACCCACTACCCTGATACAACCCCATCCCATATCTCGGGAATTAGCATAGAATATTATTACATCCTGGTTATAATTCTGTAAATCCTATAAATAGTATTATAGACATATAGTTCTTTTCTCTGAATTACTGACTTTTTTTTTAACATGCAATACTTTTAAAGCCCATGTCAAACTTTTTATCACTGTAATGTATTGTGGAGCTTTTCTCCCCGGGCCTCCGTGGAAAATAGGTTTCTGACCCAGTGGACTTTCCCAGTCAACAAATGTTAATAAAATAAATTGGCTAGGCTTGTAAAAGCAATTGTGCCATTAGCTTAGTAATCACCTATAAATCTATGAATGAAACACTCCATTTAAATATAATTTACATAGTAAACATGTGATCCATGTGAACCAATTAAATACATTCATACCAAAAATTTAAAAACATTTCAAAATATAACTTAAAAAATAATTTTGTATGCTATAAATATTATATCATTATACATATTATACTATTAATATTGCCATTCTATACTAACATATACTGCTGTGCACAAAATTTTGACTTGTACTATATTACTGTGACCTTACTTTAATATTTTGTAAATATAATTACTTGTATTATTTCTGGAGCTTTTCTCCTATGGTTTCCACTGAAAATGGGCCCCTGACTCAATTGGACTACCGCGGTTAACAAATGTCAATAAATAAATAAATCTGGTCACACTGCTGTTTTTGTGGATTTCCATGGATGCTTTTTTGTTTCTTTATTAAAAATATTAGCTTGTTTTTCCAACCAGTGGCAAATGTTCAGTGGGTGTCAGGAAGTCTGTAGCTGAAGGAAGCTGTACATTTTGTTGTGAGTGAAAATCAATAAAGTTTCATTGCTGTGTACTCTTCCATGGAGACAAGCTGTCTGCAGGTGCAAACAATTAATCTTGAGAGTTCTAGGCATTCTTTGCTGAGAGAAATGCAAAATTTAAAGCTACAACGGCAATCAGCTCAGTGAAAAAAGAAAGTTTGCAATTATGGAACATGAACAACAAATTGCAACCTTCCTAGAAGCCTTAATACTTAAATGAAACAGCGAACAATTTAGTTTTATTTAAAGACAGACAATGTGCTTTCTCTAAGGCAAAGAAATTAATGTTTTCTGAAAGCATACATTGTTTTTCATATCTGGGAGAAGAGAGATATACAAATTGCTGTCTGTTCTGTTTTTTAAGTGGAAACACATGCTGCAGCATATACTTTAGCACAAGTAATCTTAAGTTTAGGTTGGGTAATGCCTGCGGGTGTAGCTATTCATTTGGGGCAGTGTTTTCATCCGGAGAGTTAAACTTGATTTCTGAAGATGTACACAGTTTTGTGTGTTTGTTCAAAGTTAATAAGGGATGGGGTGTTTGTAAAATATATTTTGTTTTTAGTTTGAGGATTTTCATTAAAAAAAGTCTTAAAAAACAAAGTTTAAATAGAGATGAGAAGAAAGAACTGTGAAGTATTAGCCTGCCAAACATTAGTATGTGCAAGTAACATAAAAAGTTAAAAATATGCATTCAGAAAATAAAAAGAACGGTCATTTCCAATAGATGGGAACAATCGCTTTTTGCCATAATGGCTAGCCATTCCATAATATAGTGGAATGTAAATGGCATTACAGGTATACACAAAAAGAAAAAAAAAGTACTGAATTATAATAAAAAATGCAGATTGCAGCTAGCAATGCTGCAGGAGACACATTTGGAAAGAAATGAGCATGTAAATTTGACAAGGAAAGGATTTCAAAATGAATATTCAGCAGAATGTCAGGGACAAAAGAAAAGGGGAGTAATTATACTAACTGGTACAGGGGCTCCAAAAGTGACAGAATTGGAAAAAAAAAAGAAAATAATGGTAAATTTGTGGTAGTAAGGGGCTACTGGCAGGGGAGGAGGAATATGTTGGTGTGTATTTATATTCCACCAAAAACCGTTATTATGAATCTTAAGAAAATTTTGGGAGAAATAATCACTTTCACAGGATCATAGGAAGTTACTATAGCTAATGGCCCTAACACCCTTACAAGCCTAGCCAGGTTCTACCCTTATTTCCACTATCAGCACCTATGCCCCTGTCCAAGAGGAACACAAGTGGAACCCCCAGGGTGAATTTACGATTACCCATCCAATTACGTCTGAAGAGGGTCAATGAGGTGCTCTGTGTAACATGAAGTGGGAGTCTGTTCCAAAGCTGTGGTAACCTCTGGGAGACAAATATGTCCCTCCAGCAGATTCTATTAATGTCACATACCAGGTTAAGGTCTTTAGAGCGAGTAGCCCATGTACCATTTGACTTGTAGATATGCAGCATTTCCAATAAAGCAGGGTCAGACATTGCCTTATATGCAAGGCAGAGATCGCCTCAGAGTAGTCTGTATGAAACAGAATAAAGTGAGAGTGACTTCAGACGATCCACATAGGACAGATGCTGAAGACCTTTAACCTTCCCTGTGAGGAACCTTTTGGTCTCTCCAATTGCTGTAGGTGCTTGGAATAGTACATACCAAAAAAGGCACTGTACTCGAATATTGGCCTGATGAGGGAAGAGTACAGGGAGGTTATAACTTCTTTTTTTCTGGAGGCAATGCCCTTACTTATGAGATGAGCAATACAGAATGCCCTTCTTACCACTGTGGAGACACGGTGATAAAAGGTAAAGTTGCTGTCAACCTGTGTGCTCAGGTCTCTGACCACTGAGTGCGTAATTAGTGTGTGGCTACTGATGTGGAATTTAGGAGGAACATCAATCTTACAGAAAGGGATGATAGCACTTTTTTTTTGCATCGAGTTTAAGGCCATGACTTTGGCACCAATCATTTGTTTAAGACCCTCTTGTAGGATGCTGGCATCATTTGGAGATTCTATGACTGCTCCCAGTTTGCAGTCACCAGCAATCTCTGTCAGCCACAGACCTTTAGTTTTTGCTTGTACTTCGTAGAAATAGATTCCAAACAGTAGAGGTCCCAGGATTAATCCCTGTGGAACAACACTAGTTTACAGGTCTGCTGTTGGAGGTGGATTTCCCTATTTTGACTATACGTGTTCTATCAGTGAGCCAGTTAGTGACCCATATAAAGATACAAGAGTTGATACCTAGCTGGTGAGTTTGTCAGTAATGCCCGAGTGGGAGATAGTGTCATAAGCCTTGGCTACGTCTAGGTAATCTATATGCACAGATTTCCCCTTGTCCAGGGCCTTGGTGACTGTCTCGAAGAAGTCCACCAGGTTTAACAAGCATGATCTCCTTCTGACAAATCCAAACTGACTAGGGTCAAGTGTTGAGATAACCTATACCTTTTAGCAGGGAACATACTTCTAGGTGGGAACTGGTACTTCATTTGCAGGGGGAACAAGAAGGGAAAATATATCACAAGAGGATAGATTTTTGAGGAAATTTATGAAAATGTTTAGTATGGAAGATGTGAATTCAGTAGTAAGAACATTTGCATTTGATTGAAATTTTCAACACGCATCCAATAACTATTTCATATCATGCACTAATAAAAATTAAGAACAATTCAGGGTAATGAGGTAAAATGAGCCTGTGGTACCTTCCCATCAACTTTTTAAAATGAGAGGAATTTAAGGGAATGAGTTGTCGAAAGTATTTGAGAGTTATTAGGGAAGATAGAAATATCTTTATAAGTTATAGCTAGTAAGTGGGATAAACAGTAAGAATAAAAAAAGAAAGAGATATGGTTAAGAAGTAACAGGGATTACTTAGAGGGACTGATAAAGGTTAAAATATTATAGAATAAGGGGAATCTTACAGAACAAGAAGATGTGCAAACAGCAGTGCTAAAGAGAAACTCAAGATAATACGGATGAGTTTACAAAGGATTGCTGTCAAGCAACTATTTCAGATAATAACTCCAAAGCACAAAAAAACTTTTATCACAAACAATTCAAGCAGCAGAATATGTAGAAAAGAGAGTTAGCACAATGGTTAAGGCATTTACTTCAATTCACAAGGGACAGAGTTTGTTTCTTACCTTTGGAGGTAAACTGGCTATGCATAAAATGGACTCCAAGGGCAGCTACTTACCTATGAAAGGGTTGTTGCCAAACTTAAGAAGCTTTTAACAACAAAAACAACCAGAGATTCTGTAGAAGTTTTAGAGATATTTCAGAATTTTTATGACACCGTGTATAAAGCAGAGAAATGTAGAAATCAAGAAAGAGCACAAATGGAAATACTTAAGACTTTATTATACAAATATTGGAGGAAGATGAGGCTCAACAACTAACAGTTCAGATAAAAATAGTGATGTGTAATCAATCTTTAGGATAGTATCCATAAACAAATGGTATTCCTGAGGAAGCTTGGAAGCTAAGAGGGAAGAAAGTGATAAAAGATCTGGAAGATTTTATTTAACAGCAATTTAAAAGTAGGGTAAACACCAACATCTTGGAAGAAAGCTGTGGTGGCTGTATTACCTAAGGATGGTAAAGACCCATCAGTCCCAGCATCATGCAGACCTATTTCAATTTTAAACCATGATAATAAAGTGTTTATGTCTATACTAGCTAAAAGAATGGCAAAGGTGATGTATATGGATCAGTGGTGTTTTGTGGAAGAGAGGCAAACATTTGACAATATCAATAGAACAATGATGATCCAGAGGGAAGCAGAATGTAAGAATACACCACTCTTATTAGTGGGTCATGATGCAGAGAAAACATTCAACAGAGTAAGCTGGGATTTTATGAATAGGGCAATGGAAGCATTTGAATTCCCTGATAAAATAATATGGTTAATTAGGAGGATATATGAAAGATTGAAGGCAAGAGTTTCTCACTGATAAATTGTTTATGAAAAGAGGAACCAGGCACGAGTGTCCTCTTTTACCTTAATTTGCTTTAACCTTTTAGCCACTGGCAAAGAAAATAACGGGCTCAGAAACACAATGATAAAATTGGTACTCAAACTGATGTACTGAAATTTTCTTTTCTCTAAACTGTCTGATTGCATCTTGAAGCTTGTATTGAAATTTTATTTTCTCTAAACTGTCTGATTTCATCCTGAAGCAATGTTAAGATCTTTCTTGTATCTAATGTATTGTAACATTATATTGTATTATCTGTTGATGTCTGCACTGGAGCTTTTCTCCCTGGGCCTCCATTGAAAATGGGTCCCTTGGCCCAGTCGGACTTTCCCAGTTACCAAATGTCAATAAATAAATAAATAAATAAATAAATAAATAATGGTAATCAAGAAAAGTTGGATTTTTCTGCAGACAGTATTACTGTGTTTCTGATAAATCCAGAAAAGGGCATCTCAGTGTTGTAGAACATTCTGAGACCGTTTCAGCTCTTTTTGGGATACAAAATTAATGAAAATAAGTTATACACACATACATGAATTTTCAAAGTATTTAAGTATGGATCAAAAAAGTTTCGGTTATGGTAGTTAAGGATATGTGGGAAGACTAAACAAAGGATAACACAAAAACAGAGAAACTGGAAGCTCCTGTGTATCAGTATGGATAGTAAGACATAAGCAGTGAATTTTATATATGTATTAGGCATATTTTTATTAACCAAAAGAAAAGTTGTGGACAATAACCGATAAAGAGTTGAAGATCTGTGAGGGGAACAGGGCAAGAGTCAAGTGGGATAAGTTGATCCTTCCAACAGACCAAGGTGGTTTAGAATTACTTGATTTGAAGGAAAATACGTCTAGAGTGTTTCTCCCCTGGGCTTCTGCTGAAAATGGGCTCTGTCCCAGTCGGACCTTCCTGGTAAATAAATGTTATATAAATGTTATATAAATAAATACATTTTAGAGCTATACAGTTAAGGCTCATATATATATAACATAAGGAAAAGTTTATAATTCAAAATGCAAAGAGATAATGAAGCAGGGTAGAAGATCAATAAATAAAAGAGAGTGGGTTTTGGATGCAGATCATTAAGAAGAATAGCAATCATACAAAATTTTATATTCATAAAGTAGCACAAAGTATTCCAATAACTAAGCCAATATGAGTATGGCAAAAAGAGATTTGCCAATATGGATGACTATAAGTAGGGGTACAGAAATAGGGAAGAAGGGGCTGGAATTTATTACAAAAACCTGGCAAAGGAACCAAAGTAATGAGAGAAAATTTCTAGACAGGGAATGGTAATAGAGTGGGATGAGGTCAAGACGACATTTGGACTAAAGGCTACAGACTGCCTTCCTTACCAGGGATGAATATCAGAATACAGACAGAAAAAGGGATAGGGGAATCTTAAGTGAAAGATCTGCTGTGGTGGGTTTTCTAGCTGAATCTAAGAAATAAGCTATTGTTAAAAAGGGATGATTAGTAGGACATATAAAATATTGGACGATAACTATAAGGCTCAATCAGCTGAAGTCCAAAAGATTGGAAGAGAGACTAGAAAAGCAATTTACAAGAGAACAATGGGAGGACATGTGTGCGGTTCCCAAGTATGTAACAAAGTGCAGAAAGTTTAGCATCTTTGCTTGGAAGTATTTGCATATTTATTTTTATACCACAAGCACAGTCTGAAGAATTTTTCCTCAGGTAAACAGCAAATATTGGAGGTGTGATGGGGAAGAAGAAAGTAACTGAAATCATGTTTTGGGAGTGTTGTGAGCTGGCAAATTAAAAAAACTTCCCTACAGAGTACTCTTAGGAAATATTGGGTGAGCAAATGGCTGTAACTAAGAACATTTTTTTTTTTGAGGTGGGACACAATCTGAATTGCTTAGACATAGTAAGGCCTCATTAAGTTTAACTCTACTGGCTTGCAAAAAAGCAATTACTAGAAAACTGAAATCAAAGTTTTAATCAACTGTATTTAAACTACTGAGCATTATAAGACAGACAAAAGAATTGGAAGAGGGATGTTTGAAAAAAGGGAAGGAAAAATTAAATAGAAATAAATGGAAATTGTGGGAAAAATACATGCTTAGAAGGTGAGCTTTAAGGGATGTCAGGAATTCAGTAACTTATGTAATGCTGAACTGATGACAAACTTTAAAGGAAAAAAAAATGTGATGTACAATGTATGTAAATGGAAAAATTAATATGGTTTCTTTTCTGTTTATGTTTGTCTGTCTTAAATGACAATTTAATAAAGGTGCTTAAAAAACAACTCACACAAATATACAAGAACCAGTAGTATATAATCTCTGACACAGACCTGGTTGTTCGCTAGGCATCAACTAGAAAAACTTTTCTGCTTGCCAATATACAATTTTATGATAGCATGCTTTCTTGCCTGCTTTATTACTTGCTGCTTGTCATCATAAAAGAGGTACTTAAAAGTTATCAAAAATGAATCATCCAGGCAGTTAGCTTGCAGCTGCCTGACACTGGGGTGTATCAAACTCTCCTTGTCTTGTGTGAGTAGGTCCAGCCTGTGAGGAAGCTTGTGGGAATTACCCTTGGCCAGTTTTATAAGATGGGAGGAAGTACAGTTGTGTACACTTACCATAAATGTAGATGTTCGAGTGTATTCACTGTTGCAGTCATCACATTTGGGTTATCCCTGCCAGGGTACCTCTCAGCCGGCCTGAATACCAGAGGCCTAGTATTTCTGCGTTGGCTGCTGTCGCTTCAGGACTGACATCAGGTCGTCAGTAGTATAAAATAAGGCAGCCGATGCCATTACATCAGTTTTTCTTGCCCTAACCTGTCAGGGGCCCCCAAGTAGTAGCCAGGTACTGGTGGAAGAACCCCACCAGTAGAAAGTAAATACCAATATGTCCCTTGTAAGGAAAGAGAAGAAAGGGGGATGAAGGGAGGGAGACCAAGACTACAACAGTGAATACACTCCAACATCTACATTTATGGTAAGTGTACACAACTGCACTATGTTCTTCGTGTTTCTCTGTTGCAGTCATCACATTTGGGTTGATTCCCAAAGCTGAGGAAATGGGTGGAGGCAGTCAGGGAAACTAGGGGCTGGCTAGGATGAATTGCAAGACTGTAAACGCAAACCCTGCCCTGGATTTGGAGAAGAGAGCCAGGTGGTAATGTTTGGTAAAAGTGTGAACAGGTGTACAGGTGGCAGCCTCCAGGATGTCCCTGGTGGGCACTCCTCTGAGGAAAGCTGCAGAGGTGGAGGCTGCTCTGGTGGAGTGAGTCCTGACCCCCTTGGGGGGAGGCTTTCCACGTTGTTTGTAGCAGAAATGGATGCAGTGTGCTATCCATTTGGAAATGATTTGTTTGGAGATGGCTTTGCCTTCTGCCCCTGTAGCAAAGCTAACCAGCAATTGATCAGACTTTCTGAAGGATTTAGTCCTGTCTTGATAGAATCTGAGCTGTCTGTGCACATCTAGAGAGTGCAGGATCCTATCCCCCTTGTTCTGAAGATTAGGGAAAAAGGCGGGTAAATTAATGGATTGGTTGGGAGCTACACTGGACACCACCTTGGGGATGAAGGAGGGGTTAGTTCTGAGGGATATCCTGTCAGCATGGAAGATGATGGATTCCACACCCATGAGCGCTTGCAGCTTGGAGACTCTTCTGGCTGAAGTGATGGCCAGATGGAAAGCGGTCTTCCAGTAGACTAATTTCTGCAGAAGAAGCTGGTTCGAAAGGGGGCAGGGTGAGCTTTTCCAAAACAAAATTAAGATCCCAAGCTGGGGTTAATGCTCTTCTGGGTGGCCTCAAGTTGCTAGCCCCTCTTGGGAACTGTTTGATCAAAGGGTGTGAGAAAAGGGGCTGCTCAGTGGGGAAATGAGCAGAGATAGCAGAGGCATGAATTTTTATAGAGAAAGAGAGGCCACTATGTAGTACGTCAGCTAAGTAATCCAGGATGAGAGGGAGGAAGGGCTGTGCCGTGCTGGCTCCCTTACACTTAATCCAGGTGCAGAACCTTTTCTGTTTGTCAGCAGAAGACCTTCTGGTGCTAGGGCAGATGGCCTCACATATAACATCTAGAACCTGGTTACTGAGGTTGGCAGACTGATCGGGGGTTAGGGAATAAGCCAAGTTGCCAAATTGAGTGTCTGCAATTTGGGATGCATGAATTCCCCTTCCCTCTGGGTCAGTTTGGATTCTGAGGAAGATGCCATGGTGGCAGCGGAGACAGGCTGCGCAGTAAGGGATACCAGTGCAGGCAAGGCCAGTCTGAAGCTGTAAGAATTGTCCTTGGTTTTTCCTCCTTTATTTTGAGCAGTACCCTGGGGATGAGAGGTAGTGGAGGAAAGGCATAGACCGATAAGAGTGACCCAGGGAAAGGACAAGGCATCCACTTTTCAAGCCATGCAGTGATACTCCCTGGTGCAGAATTTGCTGAGCTGATGGTTGGTGTGGGAGGCAAAGAGGTCGACCTTCGGGGTGCCCCATTTCTGAGTTATTAGGGTGAAGGTTTTTCTGTTGAGCTGCCAGTCATGTGGGTCCAGAAGATTTCTGCTTAATTGGTCTGCCAGAGAGATGAGAGAACCTAGTAGGAATTGTGCTAACAGGTGCAGTTTCATGGCAGAGGCTGTGTGCCAAATGGTCATGGCCAGCCTGTATAGAGGGTAGGAGTGTGTCCTTCCCTGCTTGTTGATATACCACATCACAGTGGTGTTGTCTGTTTTGATCAGGAGAGCCCATGGGGAAGGAAGGGGCTTGAAAGCTATCACGGTGTGCTGGACAGCCATCATCTCATTTTGGTTGATGTGCAGAGGGATTTGCTGTGGGCTCCATTGGCCCTGTATGCACCTGTCGTCCAGGTGTGCAATCCAAGCATAGTCTGCTGCGTCTGTGATGAGGGTCTGGGTGGTGGTGAGAAGGGTAGTCCCTTCTTGTGGGAGCATGCTGTTGCCCACCAAAGAAAATATTTTCTGAGGCAAGGAATTATAGGTATAAAAGAGTCTCCAGGTCTTGAGAATGTTGACACCAAAGGCTTTTTAGGTACCATCTGGCATATGGTATGAGCAGTATGCAAGTTGCCATGAACCCCAGAGCTTGCAGGATCTTCCTTGCAGATAACTGGGGTCTGGTGGCTAATTGAGAGAAGTAGGCTGTCAGGAAAATTTGCTTTTCTGGTGTAAGTAATGCCATCTGGGATGCTGTGTCCAGGCTTGCTCCCAGGAATATAATTCTTTGGGTGGGCACCTGTTTGGATTTCTTTTCGATGATTGTGTACTCTAGGGCAGTTAGTAGGGTCTTTACAAAGGCCAGGTGCTTGAGCAGCTTTTCCTGGCGGTCTGCCTGAATTAGGCAGTCATCTAAGTATGGGTAAATCTGGATATTCCTTTGTCTGCAAAAGGCAATGGCCAGAGCCAGACATTTTGTGAAAACTCTGGGAGCAGTAGATAAGCCAAAGGGAAGCGCAGAGAACTGAAAGTGCTGAGATCCTGCCCTGAAACGGAAATATTTCCTGCATGATTCCGATAGGAATGTGGAGGTAGGCCTCTTTTAGATCTAGGGGTGCGAGCCAAGCGTCCTTGGAGAGCATGGGTAGCAGCTGCTGGAGGGTGAGCATTTTGAATTTTGGGATCACCAGAAAGGTGTTTAGAATAGATAGATTGAGGATGGCGTGCCAGGTGCCCTCTTTTCTGGGCACAAGGAAAAGTTTGGAGTAGAAACCTTGGCCTATCTGTTCTGCAGGAATGTGCGCTACTGCCCTCATAGAAAGCAGGAAAAGAATAGTACAGTTGTGTACCTACCATAAATGTAGATGTTGGAGTGTATTCACTGTTGCAGTCATTACACTTGGGTTATCCTGCTGGCAGGCTACCCTAAGTCAGTCTCAATTCCAAAGTCCTGGTCCGGCGTCGGTTGCTGCCTCCTCTTCCCTGACGTCAGTGCGCCAGGGGTATATAAGATGCAGCCGATGCCATTTTCTTCAGTTTTTCTTTCCCCAGATGTCAGGTGCCCCCAAGAAGGTAGGCAATACATATTGCTAATAAAAACATACAGTAAAATAAAAACAACACCTTAATCTACAAGCAAATACACATACACCACATAGGTTGTATAGGATAGAGAAGTATAGAGAAGTCCCAGCAAATGGCTGTCATGGCTTAGTGGTAGGTCATACAGACTAATGTTACCAAGGTCCTGGGTTCGAGACTGGCAGTGGGAATTTATTTGGGGAGGGAGAGTGGCTCAATGGCTAAGGTGTTTGCCTTACAAACAGAAGGTTCAGGGTTTGAGTCTCACAAGGGTTAATTGGCTAGGCTTAAAATGGCTCGCAGGGGCAGTTAGCTTAGTACTGAACTATGAACCTATGAACAAAGGGGGATGGAGGATGGGTAACCTGGACTGCAACAGTGAATACACTCAAACATCTACATTTATGGTAGGTACACAACTGTACTATGTTCATCGTGTTTCACTGTTGCAGTCATTACACTTGGGTTGAATCCCAAAGCTGAGGTAGGGCGGCTGGGTCTAAATAGGATTAGGAGTGGCTATGAGGCCCTGCAGAACTGCAGTGGCAAAGCCTGCTCTGGATTTAGAGTAAAGAGGTAAGTGATAATGTTTGGTAAAAGTGTGCACTTAACTCCAAGTTGCAGCCTCCAAAATTTCTTTGGTTGGTAAAGGCTGCTGAAGTGGCTGCTGCCCTGGTAGAATGTGGCCTAATATTCTTAGGCACTGACTTGCCATGCTGTGCATAGCAGAAACGAATACAGTGTCCTATCCATTTTGAAATAGTCTGCTTTGAGATAGCCTTTCCTTGTGATCCTGCAGCATATGCTACAAACAGTTGCTCTGTTTTTCTGAAAGCTTTTGTTTTGTCCAAGTAGAAGCGTAGCTGCCTGTGTATGTCCAAAGAGTGCAGAAGTCTCTCCCCTTTATTCTGGGGATTTGGATAAAATGTTGGCAAATGAATGGTTTGGTTAACAGTCACACTGGATACTACCTTAGGCATAAATGTTGGGTTTGTCCTTAGAGAAACCCTGTCCGGATGAAAAATGATAAAAGGTTCCACTGCCATTAATGTCTGTAACTCTGAGACTCTTCTTTCTGAAGTTATTGCTAGGAGCAGAGCAGTCTTCTAAGATAACAATTTGATATCAACTGTATTGGCTGGCTCAAAAGGAGGTAGTGTGAGATTTTCTAAGACAAAGTTGAGGTCCCATGTAGGTATCGGTGCTCTCCTTGGGGGTCTTATGTTTTTTGCACCTCTGAGGTACTGTCTTAGCAGTGTATGAGAGAAAATAGGAGGTTCCGTATTGTAATGAGCTGAAATGGCAGAGGCATGGATCTTAATTGATGAGAAGGATAGGCCTTTGTCCAGCATCTCAGTTAGGTATTGTAAAATCTGAGGAATAATTGGAACAAGCGGTTCAAGTCCTTGTGCCTGGTTCCAAGCACATAATCTCTTCCATTTGTCTGCATAAGATTTCCTTGTGTTGGGCCTCCTGGCTTCCAAAATGACATCCATAACAGCTTTAGAGAGAGGTGTGTTCCGAGTGGCTATATTATCCGCCATGCAGCCAGATTTAAGGTTCTGAGTTGGCTGTGCAGGATCTGATTGTTTTGTTGAGTCAGAAGATGAGGAATTAGGTTCATAGGTTCATACTAGGCTATCTGCCCGAGGGCATTTATAAGCCTAGCCCATTGTTTTGTGGCTTACGCCACCCCTTTAGTATGGGGAACTATACCCATTATTTTGCTGTGCCTCTGTCGAGCAGTGACACTGAGGTAATTCCTGGGGTATATCTGCGATCTCCCATCCATTGGTCAAGATTTCTCTTGAACAAGGCCAGCGAGGTGCTCTGCCTCACATTTACCGGGATTTTGTTCCACAGCATAGGGAGTCTTTGGGTGATGAATCTATCCCTCCAGCACGTCCTATTAATAGCCGTGTCGAGGTTTAAGTCTCCGCCTTGTGGCTCTGATGGATCTAGATTTTTGAGGTGAAGCATATTCATCAAATCTGGGTTTGACATGGCCTTGTATGTTAGGCAAAGGTCACCTCTGAGCAATGTGCGACTGAATAGAGCTGGAGTTCTTTCAGTCGGGCAGCATAGGACAGATTTTGAGACCCTTTATCCTTTTGGTGAGGAACTTTGTGGCCTCTCCAGCTGCTGCAAGTGTCGGGTCAGATACATTCCGAATGGGGCATTGTACTTAATCATTGGTCTGATGAGTGATGAGTAAAGGGAGACTATGACCTCCCTTGATCTAGATGAGAATCCCTTCATGATAAGGTGGGCAATGTAGAAGGACTTCCTAACTGCTTTAGCTACATGGGTGTCGAATGACAGACTACTATCAACCTGGGTCCCCAGGTCCCTGATAACTTCTTCTGTGCTCAGTGGATTGCCACCTATTTGGTAGCTAGGGTAACCTTGTTTTTCCGGGGTATGACTATGCATTTTTTGGCATTTAACTTTAGGCCGTGGCTCTGGCATCAGTTATCCGTTTCTGTGAGACCCTTCTGAAGGATATCTGTGTCAGATGCGTTTTCTACTATGGCGACCAGTTTGCAGTCATCTGCAAACTTTGTCAGCCATAACCCTCCTGTGTTTGCTTGTACTTCGGAAAAGTAGATGCCAAACAAGAGTGGGCCCAGGACTGAGCCCTGTGGGACACCACTTGTGACAGGCTTTGAGTCTGACATGGCGCCAGCAACTCTGACCCTGTGGGTTCTGTCACTCAGCCAGTTTGCAACCCATCTTGTGATGTATGGGTTAACATTTAAGCTGATGAGTTTTTCAGAGGTAAAGTCCAGGCTGGGCCTTGAAACAAGCTCTTCAGGATTGGGTACCAGTGCTGGCGTGGCCAGTCTGGGGCAATCAAAATAATTTTTGGCTTCTCTTGTCTGACTTTTAGGAGCATCTTGGGAAGGAGAGGCAGTGGTGGAAAGGCATAAACTGTTAGGGTTTTCCAGATGAAAGACAGAGCATCCACGTTCCATGCTTGTGAGTGATAAGTCCTTGTGCAGAATCTCTGTAGTTGGTAGTTGTGAGGGGAGGCAAAGAGATCTATGTCTGGGCATCCCCATTTCCTTGTTATCATGCTGAAGACCTGTGGATTTAGTTTCCACTCGTGAGTGTCCATGAGGTTTCTGCTTAGTTCGTCTGCCAGAGTATTTTTCTTTCCTGGCAGGAACTGTGCCTGCAGATGTACTTGATAGGTCAGTGCTGTGTTCCACAAAGTCATGGCTTGCCTGTAGAGGGGGTAGGAATGTGTGCCTCCTTGCTTGTTTATGTACCACATATAACTGTAGTATTGCCCGTCTTTAGTAATAGTTGTCCTGGATGTAGTAGATCCTTGAAGGCTGTCAGGGCTAGCATATCTTTTTGTTTGATGTGAAGATGCATTTGGTCTGTGGACCACGTGCCCTGAATACATTTTCCTGCCATGTGTGCCCCCCAGGCATAATCTGATGCATTAGTTGTTAGCGTATGCCTGGCTGTGGGTAAAGTGAAAGGCTGTCCCTTGTTGTGGTGACAGGCCAGTGCCCACCTTCGAAACTCCTGTTGCAGGCAGGGAATAAGAGTTATCACTCTTTCCAGGCTGTGGCCATGTTGAGTCCAAACACTTTTTAAGTACCATTGTAGCTTCCTCATGTGCAGTCTTGCATATGGAATTAGCAGAATGCAAGATGCCATGGAGCCCAAAGCCTGCAGAATTTTTCTTGCAGGTAGCTGGGTCTTTGTTGCCATTATTTGAAAGTAATGAGTCAGTTGCCTTTGTCTGGCGTGAGATAAGCCATCTGGGCAGTTGCATTTAAGCTTGCACCCAGGAATATTATCTCTTGAGAGGGCACTAATTTTGATTTCTTTTCGTTTACTGTGTGCCCTAAGCAAATTAGCAATTCTTTTACAAATGCCAGATGCTTTAGTAGAATGTCCTTGCTCTCTGCTTGAATAAGGCAGTCGCCCAAGTAGGGATATATCTGAATTCCTTTTTGTCTGCAAAATGCAATTACTGGTGCCAGGCATTTTGTTAAGACCCTAGGCGCTGTAGATAAGCCAAAGGGCAGTGCAGAGAATTGGTAGTGCATTGAGCCAGCTATGAATCTGAGGTATCTTCTGCAATATTGTCTGATTGGGAAATGCAGGTATGCCTCTTTGAGGTCCAAAGAAACTAGCCAAGCCTTCTTGCCCAGCATGGGTAGAAGTTGCTGCAGTGTCAACATTTTGAATTTTGGAACATCCAGGAAAGTATTTAGAATTGACAGGTCCAGTATTGGTCTCCAGGCTTTGTCCTTTCTGGGTACAAAGAAAAGTCTTGAGTAAAATCCTTGCCCCTGTTCTTGCTGTGGTAATTTTTGAATAGCTCTCATGTCCATGAGAGCAGAAATTTGTTTTTGTGCCCCTGCCCATTGGTTTTGTGGCAGGTCTGGCATACCTTCTAACCTTGGCAAGGTGTGAAAGTGGAACCTGTAACCCTGAGAAACAATACTCAGTACCCATTTGTCCTGGGTGATCATGCCCCAGTTTTGTGAGAAAAGTGCTAGCTTTCCCCCTAAGGGTGTTGTCAATAAGTGCTTGGCTTTTGTAGAGGGAAGTCATTGGGACGGTTTCCTATAAGGTTGTGATTTTTCTTCTCCGCCTTTGGGGGCTGAAGCACCCCATCGTTTAGGTCTGTATGAGCCTTGGGGCTGAGATCTGCCTCTAGGGCATCTGTATCTGCCTCTTTGTGGCCTGTCTCTGGAAAGGACCAATTTTTAGAAGACCAGTTCCTGCTAAATCTATGTGGCTGAACCTGTAAGAAATCCTTTACTGTCTGCATTGATTTTGCTTTATCCTCCATTTTCTTTAACACCTCTTCTGCCTTAACACCAAACAAAGTATCATGCAGCATCCAATAATTTTGCTTTAACATGATCAGGTAAACTTTGTTCTTTTAACCAAGCATGCCTTCGAATGACAGCTCCTGTAACTGCGGCCCTGCAAGAAGCCTCTAATGAATCAAAACCACATTGCAGGGTATGCTTTCCCACTTGTTCAGCTTCATGCAATAAATCCTGCATTTCCTTATTGTCAGGACATTCTGAGCTTGTAAGCATTTTCTGTTTTAGCAAAGACATTAGGTATTGTTGATATTTAAGCATGTGAAACTGGCAGTTTAAAACCCTTACAGCTAAAGTAGCAGAAGTGTAAACTTTTTTCCCCCCATATATCCAGTGCTCTAGAATCCCTATCAGAGGGAACAGGGTTTTTTGCAGTGGAAGCCTTGACCCCCTTTGGGACCCTGAGAAATTGTTTCTGGGTCAGCAGCAGGGTTTTTATAAAGAAATTTACGAGAGTCTGGGACCCTGTAGTACCTATCTGGCTTGATTGGTGCAGAGGGTAAAGAATCAAGAGACAAGCTGGATTCAGAAAAAACATCATCAACAATATCTAGTACAGGGGGGATAGCAAGGGGCC
The DNA here is from genome assembly GCF_019279795.1 of Protopterus annectens. Lineage (NCBI taxonomy): Eukaryota > Metazoa > Chordata > Ceratodontiformes > Protopteridae > Protopterus > Protopterus annectens. The sequence goes on along the minus strand of NC_056729.1, from coordinate 1,985,537,278 downwards.
TGTGCTGAGGCAGTAAAAGAAAGTCTCTGTGCCTTTTCTTGGATTCTGAATAATCCTGGCTCTCCCAATGGAAATGCTCCCTCATGGTGTGCAGGGTTTCCCCACAAGAGTAATCCTCAGGAGGAGAGGCTGAAGGGATAGATTCTTCAGCATCAGAGTCCTCATAGGGAGGAAGAGAATATCCCTGTTCTGAAGAGGAATCAGAGGAAATAGAAACCTGGTCAGAGGAGTCATAGTCAGTGTCTTGCCTAGGCCTTTTATCAGGAGGGGGATGGAAACCCCTGATCAGAATAATTAGGTCCTCGGCCATTTTAAGCATCTGTTTCTTTGGCATGGATGACTGTCCAGGAGAATGCTGTACTTGTTTCTTTGTCTTTAATGGTGTTTTAGACTTTCCCTTGGACTTGATAGTAAGCGGTGTAGGTCTGAAAACACCTTCAGAAGCCGATGCCTGCTCAGCGGCTCTGGACCCATCTGAGGGAATAGTTTCCAAAGGCCCAATACCTTGAGTTTCCAGAGGCCTAGTTGTCTCCACGTGGGAGTCCAAGGCGGCCTGTGGCTCTGAGGTAGTGGGTGTCAGGGGCTGAGAAAGCGCCTCATGAACCGGCGACTGGCCTAGAAGAGGCTTCGTCGTCGGTTTTGGACCTCGGATGCCTGTCCTTTTCTTTGTCTTTGCGTTTTTTATGAATTCCCGTCATCGGTTGTTCCAACGGCATTATGTAGTTAAACCTTCGGCCACAGTAATGTAAAGCAAAATCAAACCGACGCTTAATAGTGCATTGGTTGAATCTAGTGCAAAACCGACAACTAGCAACGTCGTGGTCAGGGCCTAGGCAAGGAATACAGTAAGAATGAAAATCCTTATTTGCTTCCCACAAGAAATACAATTGTTAACTTTTACTGACATCGGTCTGGAGCAAGAAAAAAGTTTCCCCAATGGGGTACTTAGCTTTATTAAAGACTTCGGTTCTGAAATTCAATTTTGAAAATCTCAGGAGTCGGCCGACCGACACTTGCGAACTGCTTTTGCTTCGGGCACCGCACAGCAAGTAAGACTGAAGAAAATGGCGTCTGCTGCATCTTATATACCCCTGGCACACTGACGTCAGGGAAGAGGCGACAGCAACGGACGCCGGACCAGGACTTTGGAATTCAGGCTGACTGAGGGTAGCCTGCCAGCAGGATAACCCAAGTGTAATGACTGCAACAGTGAAACACGATGAACATTTGCTTTTGAGCCTCTGCCCACTGGTTTGGAGGTAGATCTCGGAACCCTTTTGGGGTTGGAAGGGTGTGGAAAGAAAATTTGTATCCCTGGGACACTATGTTGAGAACCTAGCAGTCGTTGGTTATGATGGCCCAGGTGCTTGCGTGAAAGGAGAGTTTTCCTCCTGGGGTAAGTGAAGGTGGGCAGAGAGAGGGGGTGGGGGAGGTGAGTCACTGTAAGTTCTTACCATAAGGGAGTGGCTTAGAACTCCCTGGTTTTGAAGTGGAGGTAGTCCACTGGTTAGATCTCTGCATTCCCTGTGGCTACTGTCTGGGGGGGGGGGTCCGGTTCTCCAGGGCTTTGGGTGGACTGGCTTAGTGGGAGCAGGAAAGGACCAGTGTTTGGTGGGACAATAACTGCTGAACCTGGGTGGCTGGACCTGTAAGAAATCCTTAACTGTCTGTATAGATTTTGCTTTCTCTTCCATCTTTTTTAAGACCTCTTCTGACTTAGCGCCAAATAAGTTGCCTTTTTGTAAGGGGGCATCCAACAATTTAGATTTGACATGGTCTGGCAAGGGCAGTTCCTTAAGCCATGCATGCCTTCTAATGACAGATCCGGTGACTGCTGCCCTGCAAGAAGCTTCTAGGGCGTCAAAACCACAGTGCAAGGTGTGTTTAGTTACTTGACTTGCAGAATGCATAAACTCTTGTAACTCTTTAGATTCTGCACAAGCAGGAAAGGAAGACATTTTTTGTTTGAGGAATTACAGGGTATGTTGCTGAAATATTAGCATATGGAGCTGACAATTTAGTGCCCTGACAGCAAGAGTAGCTGAGGTGTATACTTTTTTTACCCCATCTGTCTAGTGCTCGGGAATCCCTATCTGAGGGGGTGGGATTCTTAGCAGAGGTTGCTTTAAACTCTTTAGGCCCTTGAGAAATTACCTCAGGGTCAGCAGTAGGATTTTTAAAAAGAAATTTGTGCGAGTCAGGGACTCTATAGTACCTGTCTGGTTTTCTGGGTGCAGGAGGGAAGGTGTCAGGAGTCAAGCTGGATCCCAGGAAAACATCCTCCACAACATCCAGGGTATGTGCTGTGGAAGATCTACAAATTCCCGGAGTCTCTTTTTAGACTTTGGGTAGTCCTGAGTCCCCCACTGGAAATGCTCCCTTAAGGTATGAAAGGTTTCCCCAAAGGAAAAGTCCTCTGGGGGAGAGGCAGAAGGGATGGAATCCTCTGCATCAGAATCCTCATAAGTAGAGAGGGGTTGCATGGCTTCATATTCATATGCATCAGATCACCTGACTCTTGTTCAGACAAAACTACAGGGGACAGAACTCTTTTCCTTTTGGAGGGGGTAGCTTGGCTTCCCCCTGATCCGCCATTTTAAGCATTTGAGACTGAGGCAAGGAAGCAGATGCCCGAGACTGGGTCGTCTGTTCGTACCCTGGGCCTAAGAAACTTGGTCGTTTTAGTCGTGAAAGAAGATGTCGGTTTGTGTCGAGAATCGGTAGTGTGAAGGACTTCCCTGGAAGCTGTTGCCTACTCAACGGCTCCAGACCCATCCAAGGTAGACACGACCGCAGGATCCTTAGTCAAAGAAGAGTTTTGTGGCATACCGGACACTAAAAGGGTCTCGGTAGCAGCCTGCGAATCCACAGAAGCAGGCATCAGGGGCTGGGAAAGCGCCTCACTGAGGATCGGAGAACTGACGACTAGCTTAACGGGAGCGTCGTTGGTAGGTTTGGAGTTGTGCGGTCTGTCTCTGTCTTTATCTTTACGTTTTTTCAGAAGATCTGCTGTTGGATGGCTTACAGAAGCCATATCGGAGTTCAAGGACTGAAAACGAAAATATCTATCTACAATAAGGGCCTGATGACGGATAGTTCTGGCGTTGAACAAAGCACAGAAGCGACGACAGGGGGATGTTGTGGTCTGGGCCTAAACAAGTGACGCAATAAGAATAAAAGTCTCGGTGTGGTATTTGCTTTCCACAGGCGAGACAATTGTTAACTTTTTCTGATGGTTTACTACTGTTTCTTCGAATGGCAAAACACTTGCTGTTCGAAACAACAAATAGTAACACCGAAAATGAAAAAAAAACAAGCGGTGACAATGCTGAACCAAATGTCGACACATCTAATTCACAATTGTTTTCGAAACCAGCATGTGATAACCATATAGGAGCTGATGTAAATCAGACTCCTATACGACATATCACGGTTTTGCAGGGGGCAAGCCCCCCCCTGTGCCCTCCACCCCCCACTTATATATTCTAACTCCGAGATTGGACTATAGTGGGGATATGGATGAATTTCCAATCCCCACTGTACCGCGATCTCCATGCACATAGCCGAATTACACTTATGTGAATGCAGTAGTGCATTCGCATAAGTGTCTTCGACTATCTCATCAACTATTGTTCATGTACTCGACATTCTGATTTTCGGAACACTGCTGCCGACAGAATGTAGTTCGCACAAACAATTGTAAAACTTTTCTGACATCAGTTAGTGCAAGTAAAAAGGATCCCCAACGGGGTTCTTTGCTTTAGAAGACTTCAACTTCAATTCGGTAGATGAAACTCAGGCAGCGGCCAACCGTCATGCAAACTGCTTCTGCTTAGGGCTCCACGGCAAGAAAGACTTAATGGCGTCGGCTGCCTTACTTTGTACTACTGATGACCTGACGTCAGTCCTGAAGTGACAGCAACAGACACAGAAATACTAAGCCTCTGGTATTTGGGCCAGTCATGGCCTACACTGGCAGGGATAACCCAAAATGTGTTGACTGCAACAGTGAAACACGAAGAACATCCATTGTTGCCTGGGTCAAAAGGGAGTCACCACAATGACTTTTGTAGAATCCTTCTGAATGTTCAGAATTACATTTGAAATTAGTGAAACAGCTGGAAATGCAAAAAAAGGAACATCCCCAACCATGGGAATGAGAATGCATCTATTTTACAGGCCTGCCTGGAAGGAGTCCTGATGAGATTTGAAATTGGAGACTGGAAAATCTTAGAAACTCCCTGAGTAAATTTCCCTCTTTCAACAAATTATCAGAGTAGTAGGAGGACCAAACAAAACCTCCTTACCTAAAGTACAGTTGAAAATCTCTGACTTTACTTCATCAGCAAACATTTGGTTACATACCCAGGCATACCTCCTCAAAACTGTAACAGTAGAACTTTTCCTAGACAGAGAACATTACAGTGAATATAAAAAATTTAAACAGCCCTGTTAAAATGCCAGGTTTTTGTGATATACAAAAATTATATCAAAAGGTGCTTCAACAAAGTATTACTTTAACGGTGTGCACGCTTATGCAACCAGCTTATTGTATGTATTTTATTTTTTATATTTTTCCCCTAACAGATTTGTTTGTTTTTCAATTGAACTGTACAGGTTATAGGTCACAATAAAGGTGGGAAAAGTTTTGAAATGATTTATTGTGGTCTCACTTTTTTATATCATAAAAACCTGGCACTTTAATAGGGGTGTGTAAACTTTTTATATCCACTGTACATGTGAAGATAAGCGTGTACATCCTATACTTGAACCCAGGACCATTGACACTGTAGCCCTACACATACAGGTGCTACCACAAGAATAGTACCTGAACAATCACACAGTCTTCAAAGCACATTTAGATACTTAAAGACAGATCAGAAATAACAGGATTCATATTGCAGGCTACCTTCTTATTTTGTTTTCATTATAAACGCATGCAAATGTACATATAACAAATACAATAAAACAATAACAAAACTATTTACAATATTTACATTCATCCATGATAAACAATCATTTATCCATGAGAAGTTATCAGTATTTGTTCAAAAGGTTTTCCAATTTTTGCTATGCTATTTTTATGAGTGTTATGAGTTCTACAACAAATGGTTTGCAGCTCTTTTTTTTTTACAAACAACTTTTGCTAAATTAATACAATCTTTAAACATCAAATCTTGTTTACTTTTCCAGTTCAAAGTAATAACTTTTCTGGCAATTGCAAGAATTGGCCAGGCTAACTGAAGCTGAGATTTAGGTGTTACATTAGGTATAGGAACACTGAATACGATTAGTGAGTTAGAAATAAGACAGTTATCAGACCATAAAGCATTTACAAAATATCTAAAGTCTTTCCAGTACTGAACAACAGTTCTACATTCAATGAACATGTGAACCCAGTTGGGCTGTAGTAATTATCACATTTCCAACATTTACTTTCACTGTTTATGAGTACAAGATTTATTTTATGTGGAGTACAGAAACTCCTCTTCATACCTTTCCATGTATACAATCTCCAATATAATGAAGATGTACTATATATGTGGATTTCAATAATTTTTTGGATTCATCAGATATTTGTTCTCCATTAATCTTTACACAGCAATTCCAAAAATCTGAGTCAAACTTTAGTGTGTCTTCTTAGTATCTTCTTGATAGGTGAGATACTTAATTTTTGATCATCTGTCCTTTCGAGAGACCTAATAAAAAACTGGATCAAACTAGGTATAGATTCAGTCTCTAGGTTGACTGATAACTCTTTTTGTTTTCTATAAACTGCTGTAATGAGTATATAAACAACCGTCTCGACTATTATCAAAACTACATAAGAGAGAGCTTAGTGGCTTAATACTCTTATTTTCAATAAACTGATGCCAGAATATCAAGTTATTTTCCTTTAATTTTTGCATTGCCTTGATGTTGAGAGAGTCTAGGCAATCAGGGGAGTATGCTATAGGGAATATAAGAAATATGAATTGTTTAATGTTGTAATTACAATCAATTATATTTTTAAAGTTATTAAATATTTGATCAATGCCATAAGAAAAATGATCAAACTTCTTATTAAATAAACAAAATTAACAAATGTAAATGAACTCTACTTATTCCATACTGTTCCTTAAACTGATTTTCTCTAGTTCTGACATCAGTTATATGAATCTCATGTATTATTTTCCAGCCAGATATATTAGCTAGGTGTGATCCAGTGTAATATTACATTAATTATAACTGATTTGGAATAAAAATCTAAGCTAGGGAATGCTATCCTATTACTGTTCCAAGCTCTAAGTGCCATTTATATCCAATCCTAGGTTTTTTTCTCTTTTTGATTGATATGAAGATGCATTTGGCTTGCGGGCCATGTGCCCTGAATACATTTTCCTGCCATGTGGGCCCCCCAGGCGTAATCTGATGCATCTGTTGTTAGTGTCTGCCTGGCTGTGGGCAAAGTGAATGGCTGTTCCTTGTTGTGGTGACAGGCCTGTGCCCACCATCGAAACTCCTGTTGCAGGCAGGGAATGAGGGTAATTAATGTTTCCAGGCTGAGGCAATGTTGAGTCCAAACACTTTTTAGATACCATTGTAGTTTCCTCATATGCAGTCTTGCATATGGAATTAGCAGAATGCAGGATGCCATGAAGCCCAAAGCCTGCAGAATTTTTCTTGCAGATAACTGGGTCTTTGTTGCCAAACTTTCGAAGTAAGAAGTCAGTTGCCTTTGTTTGTCTGGCGTGAGATAAGCCATCTGGGCAGTTGTATTTATGCTTGTACCCAGGAATATTATCTCTTGAGAGGGTACTAGTTTTGATTTCTTTTTGTTTACTGTGTACCCTAGGCACATTAGTAGTCTTTTTACAAATGCCAGATGCTTTAGTAGAATGTCCTTGTTCTCTGCTTGAATAAGGCAGTCGTCCAAGTAAGGATATATTTGAATTCCTCTTTGTCTGCAAAAAGCAATTACTGGTGCCAGGCATTTTGTGAAGACCCTGGGCGCAGTAGATAAGCCAAAGGGCAGTGCAGAGAATTGGTAGTGCATTGAGCCAGCTATGAATCTGAGGTATCTTCTGCAAGATTGTCTGATTGGGACATGCTGGTATGCCTCTTTTAGGTCCAAAGTCACAAGCCAAGTCTTCTTGCCCAGCATGGGCAGAAGCTGTTGCAGTCAACATTTTGAATTTTGGAACGTCCAGAAAAGTGTTTAGAATAGACAGGTCCAGTATTGGTCTCCAGGTTTTGTCCTTTCTGGGAACCAAGAAAAGTCTTGAGTAAAAACCTTGTCCCTGCTCTTGCTGTGGTACTCGCTGAATGGCCCTCATGTCCATGAGGGATGAAACTTGTTTTTGTGCCTCTGCCCATTGATTGTGTGGCAGGTCTGGCATACTGTTTGCCTTTGGCAGGGTGTGAAAGTGGAACCTGTAGCCCTGAGACACTATATTCAAGACCCATTTGTCCTGGGTGGTCATGTGCCAATTTTGTGAAAAAAGTGCTAGTTTTCCCCCTAAGGGGGCTGCCAAAAGATAAGTGCTTGGTACAGGCAGTGGAAAGTCATTGGGACTGTTTCCTATATGACTGTGATTTGTCTTATCTGCTTTTGGAGGTAGCAGTACTCCATTGTTTAGGCCTGTATGAGCCTTGGGGCTGGGATCTGCCTCTAGGGTGTTTGTATCTGCCTCTTTGTGGCCCGTCTGACACTGGAAAGGACCAATTCTTTGAAGGCCAGTTCCTGCTAAATCTGGGTGGCTGTACCTGTAAGAAATCCTTAACTGTCTGCATAGATTTCGCATTATCCTCCATTTTCTTCAACACCTCTTCTGCCTTAACCCCAAACAAAGTTTCAAGCTGTGATGGAGCATCCAATAATTTTGCTTTAACATGATCAGGCAGATTCTGCTCCTTTAACAAAGCATGCCTCCTAATGACAGAACTCAGCGGCCCTGCAAGAGGCACCAGTGAATCAAAACCACATTGCAAAGTATGCTTTCCTACTTGTTCAGCTGCATGCATTAAATCCTGCATTTCCTTGTTTTCTGTACATTCAGAATTTGTCAACATTTTCTGTTTTAGCAGTGACATTAAGTACTGCTGATATTTAAGCATATGAAATTGACAATTTAAAGCCCTTACAGCCAAGGTAGCAGAAGTGTAAACCTTTTTCCCCCATCTATCCAGTGCTCTAGAGTCCCCATCAGAGGGGACAGGGTTTTTTGCAGTGGAAGCCTTGACCCCTTTGGGACCCTGAGATATAGTTTCTGGGTCAGCAGCAGGGTTTTTATATAGAAATTTAAGAGAATCTGGAACCCTGTAGTATCTGCCTGGCTTAACAGGTGCAGGGGGTAAAGAGTCAGGAGACAGGCTGGACTCTGAAAATACATCTACAATGTTCGAACAGGCAGAATAGCAAGAGGTCTGTGCTGAGGAAGTAAAGTCTCTGAGCTTTTTCTTAGATTCTGAGTAATCTTGGCTCTCCCAGTGAAAGTGCTCCCTCATGGTATGCAGGGTTTCCCCAAAAGAATAATCCTCAGGAGGATAAGCTGAAGGGGTTGATTCTTCAGCAACAGAATCCTCATAGGGAGAAAGAGAGTATCCCTGTTCAGAAGAGGAGTCAGAGGAAATGGAAACCTGATCTGAAGATTCATATTCTGTCTCTTGCCTAGGCCTCTTATCAGGAGGGGGATGGGAACCCCTGATCAAAGTAATTAGGTCTTCGGCCATTTTAAGCATCTGTTTTTTAGGCATAGAAGTTTGTCCAGGAGAATGCTGTACTTGTTTCTTTGTCTTTAAAGGTGCTTTAGTCTTTGCCTTTGAAGCTGAGGTTGGCTTTACATATAACTGTGTAGGTCTGAAAACAACCTCAGAAGCCGATGCCTGCTCAGCGGCTCCGGACCCATCTGAAGGAATAGTTTCTGAGTGTCCAATACCTTGAGTTTCCAGAGGCCTAGCTTGCTCCACGTAGGAGTTGGAAGCGGCCTGTGGCTCTGAGGTAGCGGGCGTCAGGGGCTGCGAAAGAACCTCACTGAGAACCAGCGAACCGGCGACTGGTCTAGCAGAGGCCTCGTCGCTGGTTTTGGACCTCGGATGCCTGTCCTTTTCCTTGCGCTTTTTATAAACTCCGGTTATCGACTGTTCAGACGGCATTATATAATTAAATCTTCGGCCAAAGTAATGAAAGGCAAAATCGTACCGACCCTTAATAGTGTGTTGGTTAAATCTAGCACAAAACCGACAGCTAGCAACATCGTGGTCAGGGCCTAGGCAAGGAATACAGTAAGAGTGAAAATTCGTATGAGGTATTTGCTTCCCACAAGAAATACAATTGTTAACTTTTTCTGACATCGGTCTGGAGCAAAAAGTTTCTAACGGGTACTTAGCTTTAATGAAGACTTCGGATCTGAAATTCAATTTTGAAAATCTCGGGAGTCGGCCGACCGGCACTTGCGAACTGCTTTTGCTTCGGGCACCGCGCGGCAAGAAAGACTGAAGAAAATGGAGTCGGCTGCATCTTTTATACCCCTGACGTCAGGGAAGAGGCGACAGCAACCGACGCCAGACCAAGACTTTGGAATTCAGGCCGACTGCGGGTAGCCTGCCAGCAGGATAACCCAAGTGTAATGACTGCAACAGTGAAACACGACGAACATCAGTGCACATTTACTATGAAATTAGCCCCGATACTTAAAAATTAGCCCTGTTCTAAAAGTAGAGGTCCCCGACAGGAAACTTGCTATACTGTAAAAATACTGTTTTTGTTAAAGGGGAAACATATTATAAAAATATTTTCTGAAATAAGGAATAATTTTTATGTGGAAGGGTTCCGCTATGGGGACTATTCTGTCATAAATGAAGCCTGAAGCAGAATGCTACTTCCATGAGGCCCCAGAGCAGCTTCCTCTGGAGGTTGCAAGAAAGTACAGAAACTGTTTACATTCTGACTGCCGATTTCCCTCCAAGGGACTAGCAAATCAGCATTAAGATTGTAGATGTGGAAGACAGACAGTACTTTGTGAAGCTGGATAGTTGCTGTACAGCAAAAGTCTGCTGCAGCAATGAAAATGATGAACATTCATTGCTGCCTGGGTCAAAAAGGAGTCACCACAATATCTTTGGAGATTCATCCTGAATCTTCACAATGACCTTGGATATCAGTGAAAATACATACAGGAACATTTCCAACCACAAGAATGAAAAATATCTGTTTTTCAGGCAAGCCTGCAAGAAGTCCTGGAGCAGAAATTTGTTTAGTTGTCTGTTTTGATAGAATGTAAATAGACTAATTAGAGGTGTTCCCCAGGGTCCCCATAAGTGGATTAATTCCTGGAAGACCCCTTGTTTTCCATTTGTGAGGGTCTGCCCCAGTCCTATTCAGCTTATCTGATAGTACTGTTCTGACAGAATGTAGGAAGCCTGGAGAGTAAGACTGTGCAGAAATGCAATCAACAAAACTACCACAGCCAGTTTGCATAGAGGGTAAGACTTGGTGTCCCCTTTTGTTTAAGTAGCATATAACCATGGCGTTGTCTGTAGTTGCCTGCAAAGGCCATAAAGACCACTGATGAACAGATTCTATAGCATGGATTATAGCAACACTTTCACATTTATGCTCTTTGGCCTATATGGTTTGGACCAAAGACCCTATACTTTTACCCTTGCTGTTACAGCTCCCCAGGCAAAATTGGCTGCATCTGCTGCTGCAGGCTAAGCAGGGGTAGGAAGATAGAATGGCAGACATGGATTTAGAAAAATCTGATCTCTCCATCCAAGAAGCGCTCTCTTCACAAATCCCAATACTGGGATGTGAAAATCCAGTGGGAGGGAATACTGGGTCCAAACAGTCTTTAAAAGCCATTTGACTTTTCTCATGTGCAACCTGGAAAGAGAAATCGGGAGACTCATGAACCCAAGAATCCTGAGTCTAACAATCACACAAGTCCACATTCTCCTGAGTTAGGAATACCTTTTTCTTTGGGGGGTGGGGGTGGCTCTAGAAGGCATTCTAAAAAAAACTATCCAGTGAGAAGGAATCAAGGATGATTTTTGACTGTTGATCTAAAAACCTAGATTGAGAAACCAATTTGTAATCCAAGTAAAGGACTCTTGACACCTGGAAAAAGATTCTGCAAAGATAAGCAAGTTGTCTAAACACGGAAATATGTTAATGCCATGCAGTCTGCAAAGAACTATTACTGGAGCTGCACACATGGTGAAAACTCTTGGAATTGTAGATAATCCAAAAGGTAATGCACAGAACTGGTAATGTGACCCCGACACAGAAAATCCCGAGGAAAACTCTGAACTCTATGGCAAGGGGATTATGACAATAGCATCTTTCCAGTCTAAAGTTACCAAAGAACTCAAATGAGGAATGAGAGGCAACAGACTTTGTAAAGTCAACATTTGGAATTCTGGCACTTTTACAAATAAGCTGGGAAAGAAAAGGTTGGGAACTTGTCGCCAAGAAGCATCCTTCTTTGGCGCCAGAACCATTTTTGAATAAAAGCCTTTCTGCATGTTTTAGGGAAAATGGCTCAATGACACCCCCCCCCCCCCCTCCAACCATGCGTCTCAAAACTCTCTCTCTGCCTATATGTCTCAGGCTGGTATGAGCCTAGCATTGAACAGCATATTACCTTCAACAAAGGTGATGCAACAACATCAACATAAGACGGCTGATTTTAACAACTGGCTGAATTTCTGGTGTCATTCTACGGGGATCCAAATATCTGTCAGCATGGGAAGACCTGGTTAACAAACCATATTGCTTTGCCAAGGATGGTCTGCATCTGTCACCACTAGGCTTTCAAATACTGCCTAAAATAAGAAGTTATGTACTCACCATAACGTTCCATCTGAGTAGGTAAACTTCATTTGTCAGCAACTTATGGGTAATTGGATCCGAGCCAGCAGTTTCCAACAGCTAAGATCCGAGCTCCATGATCCTCCCCCTTACCCATAACTCCCTGCTATCCCTTCCTGACCTCAGATCGAGTTTGCCTAAAGCAAGGCTTGTAATCACCACCTATCCAGGGTAGATTGGGTGCAATCTACTGTGAAGCGGGAGAATCAAGAACATCCAAAGAGGACAGGGGGACAGAGGGAGGGACGGTTGCTGACAAATTAAGTTTACCTACTCAGATGGAACATTATGGTGAGTACATAACTTCTTAATCTGAAGTAGTTAACTTCATTTGTGCATCAACCTATGGGACAGAATCCCCAGCTACCTCAATCTTTGGAGGCCCTCAAGGAAGGATGTTCCGGAGCACTGTGGAGCCAAAGGATGCTCTCCCTCTGGAAACCAGATCTAACTTATAGTGATTTATAAATGTGTGTGAAGAAGCCCACGTAGCAGCCGAGCAGATGTCATCCAACAAAACTCTGGCTCGAAAGGCAGAAGAGGTAGAAACAGACCGAGTTGAATGGGCATGGACTCCCTGAGGGGCAGGCCTGCCAGAACTCTTATAAGCCAAGACAATACACTGAGAAATCCACCTGAATAGTGTGACTTTAGAAACAGCTTTCCCCAAACTGGATTTAGCAAAGGACACAAACAGCTGATATGAACGGCTGTCCTGTGCAAATAAAATCTCAACTATCTGTGTACATCCAAAGAGTGTAACTTGTATTCGCCCTTATTTTGGTAATTGGGTAAGAAGACTGGCAAATCAATAGACTGGTTAATGTTAGTTTCTGAAGCAATTTTGGGAAGAAAGGAGGGATTGGTCCTGAGGGATACCCTATCCTTATGGAAGGTCAAGTACGGAGGCTTGGCAGAAAGGGCTTGAAGCTCAGAAACCCTTTTCGCTGAAGTAATAGCGACTAGGAAAGCAGTTTTCTTTCCAGGATAAGAATTTGAGATCGACCAAGGCAGCAGGCTCAAAGGGAGAAGCTGTTAAGGCCTGCAGTACCAGCAATAAGTCCCAAGGAGGGATCACATCCTTCACTGGAGGCCTTAGTAGGAAGGTGCCTTTTAAAAAGGCCTTACACAATCTGGATGAGGTCAAAGGACCAAGATCACATCCGACGTGGTAATGAGCGATTGCCGCCAACTGTACTTTGACTGTGGAAGAGCTAGCCCCATTATCGAATAGACTTGATAGAAAATCCAGCACAGCTGGTATCGGAGCTGTGAAAGGATCCAGATTCTGATGTTCAGCCCAAATAGAAAAACGTTTCCATTTGTTACGATAAACTTTTCTAGTAGACGGCTTGTGAGCCGCCACTAGGATCGCTTTGACTGGGGAAAAGATACCGGGAGTCTGAACTAACAGTGGAACTGGATCAACCAAGCTGTGAGCTTGAGGTTGCCCAGGTTCGGGGTTGGTAGGCCCAGGGGGTGAGATATCAGATCCGGGAGAGGATCTAGAATCCAGGGAGGATTCACTAGAGGAGACCACAGGTAAGGGAACCATGCCTGACGAGGCCAGAATGGGGCAATGAGGATTATCGTGCTCCCCAACCGTCTGGCTTTCTGCAGAAATTTCAGCATCAGGGGAAGAGGCAGGTAAGCATAAAGTAGACCGGGAGGCCAAGCATGCACCAGAGCGTCTCTTGGTGATTCCCCGGGTGGGGGAATTAGAGCGAAGTAGTTGTCGCACTTCGTGTTTGAAGGAGAGGTGAAAAGATTGCAACAAGGTTGACCCCATTTGGAGAAGATCTGCTTCGCTACTTTGGGATTCAGAGACCACTAGTACGGCGAGAGGATGGTGCGACTCAATTTGTCCACTAGGATGTTGGATCGGCCCAGAATGTGCGTCGCTACGAGAAAGTGGTTGGTGGAAATCGCCCATTCCCAAACTCTCATGGCCTCTCGACAAAGTGGATAGGACCTGGTTCCCCCTTGTTTGTTGATATACCAAACGACAGACATGCTGTCCGTTTGGATCGCAATAGTCCCGACGGGAAGAAGGCTCTGAAGTGCTTGCAACGCTAAAAGCACCGCCCTCATCTCCAGGACATTGATATGCAGTGAGGTCTCCATCTGGTTCCACGTGCCTTGGACGGTCCTGCCGCAACAATGCCCCCCCCACCCGAGGCGAGAGGTGTCCGTGGTCACCGTGGCTAGGGGAGGGGACATAGAGAAGGGGCGCCCCTTTTGGAGGTCTAGAGACTGGAGCCACCATAAGAGGGCGCTCCTGCAAAGCCTGCTGAGACGGACAGGATAGCTCAGGGGATAACGCAGGAAGGACCATTGGACTTGGAGGGTCCATTGCAGAATTCTCATATTTAGGCGCGCCATGCGAAGGAGATTGATGGTAAACGCCATCGAGCCTAGGGCCCTCAGGACCAGTTTCGCCGGAGGGGTCGGACAATGAAGAATGGCCTGCACATGAAGTCTTAGGGATCGCATCCGGTCCAGAGTTAAGAAGGCTAAGAGCTGGTTTGTGTCCAACCTGGCTCCGATAAAATCTATGACCTGAGTTGGGAGTAGGGAGGATTTTCCAGCGTGGATCGTGATTCCCAGCTGGGGAGCTAGGTGAAGAAAGAAATTCCTGGCTGTGGAGAGTAGATGCCTTTTGGGGGTGGTCAGGAGCCAGTTGTCCAGGTATGTAAAGACCTGAATTCCCTGGAGTCTCAGGTGGGCCGCTAACACCATGGTGAACACCCTGGGGGCCGTGGTGAGACCAAAGGGGAGGACCCTGAATTGGTAATGACTGGCTCCTAGCCTGAAGCGGAGAAACCTCCTGGATCGTCTGTCCATTAAAATGTGGTAGTACGCATCCTTGAGGTCTTTGGAGCACATCCAGTCGTTCCTCCTGCAAGAGGGGGAGAATGGATTGAAGAGTGACCATCCAGAACTTTTCTTTGGCTATTGCCAGGTTCAAGAGGGATAAGTCGAGGATCGGTCTCAAGTCCCCCATCTTTTTTGGCACCAAGAAGAACCTGGAGTAAAAGCCCAATCTGTATTGGTCTAGGGGGACGTGCTGGATCGCTCCTTTTTCTAGCAACTGCCGAATTTCTGCGGCTGTGGCCTCCCTCTGATCGGGTGGGACATCGGGGAGGTATCTAGGTCTGAGAGGGGGATGGAGAAACGGGATCTCGTAGCCTCTGGATATGATCCGAAGCACACAGCGGTCTGTCGTGATGGACTCCCAAGCGGCTAGATGCTTCGAGAAACGCCCCCCGACTGCCTCCAGAGTGGAGCAGTCGGGTAACCCCTCAAGGTTGCTGCGTGGGCCGATCAGAGAACGGTTCTCTGGACCCAAAGTTCTTCAAGCCCCCTCTGCCTCTAGGGCAGCGTCCACCCTGTCCTCCTCTGCCTCTGAAGGATGGGGAAGTCCGGAGCAAAACGGGATTGCTGAGACTTTCGGAACCACATTTTCTTCTGTCCCTTTTGGTTCTTAAAGAAGGACCTCTGGGGAGCCGAGAAGCGGACTCCGACGGCAGACAACGTCTTCCCGTCATTCTCGCTCTGGACCAAGGTGTCGCGTACAGTCTTGCCAAAGAGGTCAGAACCATCAAACAGGGCATTAGCAAATGACACCTTGAAGGGTTCCGCGAAATCACAGTGGCGAAGCCAGGCCTGTCGCCTCAGTACGACGCCCGTTCTGCTAGCTCTAGTGGCCCCTTCCATACCATGGGATAGCAGCCGCATAGAGGTATTAGAAATCGACCTGAGAGTGGCAGTTCGGGTAGAGTACACCTGATTGTCCTCTGCCGACATGGACTCTGGGGGCGACCCGGCGTATTTTTGATAAGATCCCGCTGGAGCCGTATGACATGTGCCATGTAGTTCAGCGACCTTATGGAGAAGGTGGCTGAAGCAAACATCCGCTTCCCAAAACGGTCCATCGCCCGAGACTCCTTGTCAGGGGGATGGACCAAGGGACTCTCTTGGGCCAGTTCCCTTTTGGTGGCCGCCGCCACCAACATGGCATCTACAGGGGTTCCCTTGCTCCAATGAGACCTGTCCGAAGGTGGGCTGAGAATTCTGTCAGGCCTCTTAGGGACGGGCTCCGCAGTGTCCGGCTCCTTCCATGCCCTGGTAGTGATCAGATCTACCAGGAGATCGGCCAGCGGGGACACCCAAGAGGTAGACGGGCCTGCTTCAAACGCCTCCAGGAACACTGACTCGTCAGAGGTAGGCTTTGGGGCAGACCAGCCCCCCCTGATCCTAAGCATCTCCATGATGTTTCCAAATGAGACGTCTTCGGGGGGTGATCTTGGGGAACCTTCCCCTTCCTCCAAATCCGTGTCCTCTGTTAAGGACTCAGGGGAGACCAAGTGCCTCCTTTTGCACTTGCGTTTGTGAGGAACCTCCTCGGGGGGGGGGGGGGGGGGCTGTCCGAGGAGGCCTCACCAACCACCTCTTGTTCCAATAAGGGAACGACCTGGGGCGTCTGAGCAGGCTGTCCCTGGGACCGGGAGATGGAAGTCGGACCCGTCTGCGAGGGAGTGCAGGGTGGAGCGGTAGCTAAAGCCGGGGGCCTGAAATCCCTCGAAAGAACCCTCTCTACTATGTCGAATGCCGAAGGAGAGCTACTCCCTCTAGGATCCGAGAGCAGACCCTCCCTTGGATCCGACAAGCAGATCGGGGCCGAAGCGATCGGATCTGAAGGGCCAGTACGCTCCGACCTACTCTGAGCCGAAGGCATACGGACTACCTCGGATCCGAAGCTCAACTGTCAACTCCGAGAACCTGGATCCGAAGAAAATGGACGCAACAGGCTCGAGGGCGCTGTCGGCGCCGAAGCACCCGACTCCATCGGCGCCGACATTCCCCCGGCTCCGACGCTACTCGGCTCTGTAGAGGGTCGGGGAAGGAGCAATCGAGGCAAAAAAAGGGGGTCGAGCTCCCCCCCCAGAGGGGGGGGGGAGGCAGGAGCACTCCCATCTGCAGCTGGGCCTGGAGGAACCTTCTCATCATCCGGTCCAAGTCTGCATCTGTTAGGCTTCTGGTAGATCGGGAAGGATGGGAGTGCCGCCTCAATGACCTCGAAGGAGACCGGGCCTCATCCTCCTCCGGCCCCGGCTAAAAGCTGGGGGAACGGAGCCGGGAAGGAGAAGGTCCAGACGTCCCAGGGGGAGAAACTTGCTGGCTGGTGGGGCCAAAGCGGAGGCCTCGGCCCGCCGCTTGTGTTTTTCACGGCACTTCTCCCTCCTGGCTTCCCTATCCTCCTGGCCCGAGGTGGGAGGTTGAGTCCCGGCCAGAGGAAGGGAAGCATCCGTAGGCGCTGCCGCAGCTGCGGCAGGAGCCATGGAGGGGCCGGAGGACGAAGCCGAGTCCGGGGGCAGGAGTCCTGCCAGAATCAGCTTTGACCTCCGGTCCCTGATAGCCCAGGGGTTGAACGCTGCACAAATAGAGCAGCCAGAAGACAGGTGTTCAACCCCAGGCATATCACGCACCGAGTGTGGCCATCAGCCGGGGAAAGCTTATGGCCACGCTCGGTACACTTAGAAAAGAAAGTTTTGGTGGCCTCAGACATCCCAACTGAAAACACACACGCTAGGCCCCAAAACCACACACACACTCACACACCCTAACGCTGACGAGAAACGGGGGGGGGGGGGCTAACAATTACAACAAAAAACAAACTAAGGGAAACCACTCAACACCAACTCACTCAAAAATGTTACTTTTATAGAAAAAAAGAAGGATTTTCTCAGAGACTGTATAGTCGAAAGCCCAGAAGCTCGAGATCAAGCTGCTGGTAGTAACCGCGGCAAACTAGATCTGGGGTCAGGAAGGGATAAGCAGGGAGTTATAGGTAAGGGGAGGACCTGGGAGCTCGGTTCTTAGCTGTTGGAAACTGCCGGCTCGGATCCGATGCGGATCCGATAACCTATAGGTTGATGCACAAATGAAGTTAACTACTTCAGATCATTATTATCCCCCACAGAGCATTTTTAGGCAATGCCAAATTGACAAACCTACCGACATAGCAAAGTCAACTCAACTGAACTTCAAGGTGTTACTGCTAAATTCCAGGATCCTAAACAAAAAACTAAATTCCCTCCAAGCCCTCCTCACCCTGGAGAATATAGACATCTGAGTAGTTAAGTTATTGAAACATTGTTTAAAGCTGCAGAGAGTACCCCGGCATTGCAAGGTTTCACTGCCTTCCACACTTTTAGACCAGCTGCTGTACAGACAAGGGTTAAAGGTGGAGAAGTCTCAATGTACATCAGTAACAAGCATACCTCTAGGTTGGTTAAAGTGAATGATGTGCTTTAGTTTCTCTACGTGCATATCACCATAAATAAAACCCATACCATATCATAGCAAGCTACGGATCATCCTCTACATCCCATGAAACTCATAGTGCACACTTAAGTTGGATGGGGAGCTTTTCCAATAGGTTTAACACCTTACTTAATTACCCTTCTATAGACTGGGAATCCTACATAGTCCCAGATCTGCAGGCAAAGAGATTGCCAGACTTTGTAAATAAACACTCTTAACTAGTTAGTGCATACTCCCACTAGAGGTTCCAACATACTGGACCTCATACTCATAAATATGGAAGAACAATGCACCACCCGCAATGTCCCATCCTCCCTGGTAAGATCGGAACATAAAGCTGCCTCCTTTGAAATGAAAATCAACTCAATAACCCCAGTAAACTCAGTGACAGGAACTTTTCCAAGGCAAACTACATTTTATTAAGCGATAGTTGTCAAAATTCAATGCCTGTCCAAATCCAGAGAACACAGCTACCTATGCAGAATTTTAAAAGAAATTCTCTACAACCATATCAACAGTTGCATAGAGGCCGTTCTACCTACCAGAAATGAGCATAAAACTAACTCCAAAAACAAACCACCCTGGTGGCATCCCAGATTAAACAGAAGGGAAGATCAGTGCATCGACCTTCCAGGCCAGGTGATGGTGCAGAATTTCTGTACTTGGTGATTTAAATGGGAGGCAAAGAGGACCACCTGGGGGGGGTCCCCCGTGTGTGGGTAATTTGCAAAAAAAGTTTCTGTGGATTTCCCATTTGTGTGGGTCCAGCAGGTTTCTGCTTAAGTGGTCTGCTAGGGCGTTGTTGATGCCAGGTAGGTATTGGGCTATACGATGTAGTCCCATGGATGAGGCTGCTAGCCACAGGTTCATGGCTAGTCTGCACAGGGGGTAAGATTGAGTCCCTCCTTGTTTGTTGATGTACCACATGACTGTGGGGTTGTCTGTTTTTATGAGAAGAACCCCCCAGTGTGAGGTAGGGTTTGAAGGATGCCAGAGAGTTCTGCACTGCTATCATTTCCTTTTGGATGATGTGCAAGGGTAGTATTTGAGCTTCTCAGAGACCTTGGGTGCATCTGCCTTCCAGGAGGGCGCTCCAGGCTATGTCCAAAGCATCTGTAGTTATGGTCTGGTTTGACGGACGCAGGGTGAATGGAAGTCCCTTGTTCAAAGCACAGGCCTGGGCCCACCAGAGGAACTCTGATCTTATGCAAGGGATCACCGGCAGGGAGGTGTCCAGAGGTTGAGAGTGTTGACACCATAGGTTCTTTAGGTACCACTGAATTTTCCTCATGTGCAGTTTGGCCAGAGGTACCAGGAGGATGCATGAGGCCATGTACCCTAGAGCTTGCAGGACTTTCCCGTCAGACAGCTGGGTTTGAGAGGCCAGAGTAGTGAAGAATTTTGGTAGGAAAATTTGTTTTTCTGGGGACAGAAAGGCCATTTGCTGTTCTGTGTCCAATAAGGCTCCCAGAAATATGATTTTCCTGGTAGGTGTCTGTTTTGATTTCCTTTTGTTGATAGTGAACCCCAGAGAGGTTAGTAGGGTTTTTACAAATGAGAGGTGCTACAGGAGCAGTTCCTTGCAGTCTGCCTGGATGAGACAGTCATCCAGGTAAGGGTAAATCTGTACATTGTTTTGCCTGCAGAAGGCAATGGCAGGAGCTAGACATTTGAATACTCTGGGAGCAGTAGATAAGCCAAATGGCAAAGCAGAGAATAGAAAGTGTAATGATCCTGCTCTGAGGCGCAGGAATTTTCTGCATGATTCCCTTATTGAGATGTTCAGGTAAGCATCTTTTAGGTCTAAGGTGACCATCCAAGCTTTGTTTGGCAGCATACGTAAAAGCTGTTGTAAGGTAAGCATTTTGAATTTTGGGATTACCAGAAAAGTATTGAGAAAGCATAGATCCAGGATGGGTTGCCAAGTTCCCTCCTTCCTGGGAGGAAGGAATAGTCTGGAATAGAATCCTTTTGCAACTTGTTCTGGAGGCACAGGTTCTACTGCCCCTAGGGCTATTAGCCTTTGCACTTGTTTTAGTGCTTCTGCCCACCGGTTTGGAGGTAGGTCTGGGTACCCTCTTGGAGGTTAGTTCTCAGAAATTGAATTTGTACCCCTGAGCAATGATTTTTAAGACCCACTGATCTTTTGTTATAAAGTTCCAATTTTCTCTGCAAAGAGTTAGCCTTCCTCGTAGCTTGTGGTGTGGTGGAGGCAGGCAGAGATTTGAAAGGTAGTCATTGAGTGTTTTTAGCATACATAGTTGTTTTTGAATTCCCTGCTCTAGAGTTAGAGGGGGGGCACTGTTTAGTTCTTTGCTGGCTCTGAGTTTGAGCCCTGGTGGATCTGTCCCTATGGGTTTTGCCTTGTGCCTGCTTGTTTGGTGCAGGAAAGGACCAGTGTTTCGAGGGAAAATTTCTGCTGAACCTAGGAGGTTGTACTTGAAGGAAATCTTTAACAGCCTGCATCGATTTTGCTTTGTCGTCCATCTTAAGTACCTCTTCAGTTTTCTGTCTGAACAAGTGTTTTTTGTCAAGAGGTGAAGCCATGATTTTAGCTTTGACATGATCAGGAAGAGGTTGTTCTTCAGCCATGCATGTCTTCTGATAACAGATCCTGTCACTGCTGCCCTGTTAGAAGCTTCTAGGGCATCAAATCCACAGTGCAAGGAGTGCTTTGCCACATGAGATGGAGTGCAGTAATTCTGCTGTTTATTATTGGCAAAATCTGGTAAAGCAGAAATTTTTTGTTTCAAAAGTTCCAAAGTGTGCTGTTGATATTTTAACATATAGAACTGACAGTTGAGAGCCCTTATAGTTAAAGTTGCAGAGGTATATAGTTTTTTACCCCATCTGTCTAGGGCCCTGTATTCTTTGTCTGAGGGAGTAGGATTCTTTGCAGAGATAGCCTCAACTCTCTTAGGTCCCCTTAATAATCACCTCTGGGTCTGCTATAGGATTTCTGTAGATGAATTTATGTGAGTCAAGTACCCTGTAATACCGGTCAGTTTTTTTGTGTGCAGGTGGAAGGGTGTCGGGGTAAGGGTGGATTCTTGGTAAACATCATCTACCACCTCCATGATGGGTCGGACAGCCAAAGGCCTATGCTGGGGTAGGTCCAGAAACTCTCTTAGTCTTTTCTTGGATTGAGGGAAATAAAGAAGTTATGTACTCACCATAACGTTCCATTTGAGTAGTTGCACTTTATTTTCTGCAACCTGTGGGTATTCGGATCCATATCGGATCCGAGCCGGCAACATTTTATCAAGCATCTGCTCCAAGCTCCTCCCCTTACCTATAATCCCTCACCTCTCCTACCTTCCCTCAGATCGAGTTTGCCACTAACCAAACTATTAGCAACTCAATAACGTTAACCTAGAACAGGTTCGGGTGAAAGAGGGAGGGACGGTTGCAGAAGTATAACTACTCAGATGGAACGTTATGGTGAGTACATAACTTCTTTATCTGAAGTAGTTAACTTAATTTATCTGCAACCTGTGGAACAGAGTCCCCAGCTACCAAAACTCCTGGGAGGCCCTCATGGAAGGATATTCCTGAGCACCGCAGAGCCAAAGGATGCTCTCCCTCTAGAGATCAAATCCAACTTATAATGAGAGACGAATGTATGTGACCTTGCCCAGGTCACTGCTGCACAGATATCATCCAGAGAAACCCTAGATCAAAAAGCAGCAGAAGTTGCTATAGATCTGGTGGAAAGGGCTTTAATAGGACCAGGGGGGAATAGGCCTTTATCCCTATAGATTTGCAGCATACATTGTGTAATCCACCTGGCTAAGGAGACCTTGGAAATGGCCTTGCCCAAAAAAGGTCTAGAAAAAGACACGAATAATTGGTCAGACTTACGAAATTGCTTAGTCCTGTGTAGACAGAAACAAAGCTGTCTATGAACATCTAGCAAGTGCAGCTTATACTCACCCTTGTTCTGGAAATTTGGAAAGAACACAGGCAGATTAATCATCTGCTTAATGTTAGATTCAGAAGCCACTTTCGGTAAGAAAGAAGGGTTAGTGTGAAGTGAAACCCTGTCTTTGTGAAAAATGAAGTAGGGGGGCACGGCAGACAAAGCTTAGATCTCAGAAACACTTTTAGCCGAAGTAATAGCCACTAAAAAGGCTATCTTCCAGGACAGAAATTTTAAGTCTACTGATGCTGCTGGTTCAAAAGGGGGTGGGGCACCAATGCCTGCAGAACTAGAGTAAGGTCCCAAAGGGGGGACGGAATTCTTAACCGGGGGACGCAAGAGAAAAGTACCTTTTAGAAAGGCCTTGTACAATCTCAAGAAGATCAGAGCTTTCAAATTTTCACCAATATGAAAATTAGATAGGGTTGCCAGTTGTACTTTCAATGTGGAGGAACTAGCCCCTTGTTGAAAAATATATGACAAAAACTCCAAGGCTGCAGAAACCGGGGCAGTAAATGGATCTATGTTTCTCTGAGAAGCCCAAATAGAGAAGCGTTTCCATTTGCTGCAGTAAACCTTCCTAGTGGAAGCTTTGAGGGATGCCACCAGAATACTCTTTGCCGAAGATGATAAACCAGGAGTCCTAGCAATCAGAGGAACTGGAGCAACCAAGCAGTCAGCTTGAGGCTGACCAGTCGGGCTGACTGATGCCAGAGGGATGGGATATGCGATCCGGGCAGGGATCTAGAATCCATGGAGGAGTTAGAGCATGAAACCAGAGGAAGGGGAACCACACTTGATGTGGCCAGAATGGGGCAATGAGGATCACTTTGCACCCTAGTCCGTATGCTTTCTGAAGAAACTTCGGAATAAGAAGTAGCAGGGGATAGGCATACAGTAGCCCGGGAGGCCAGGCATGGACTAGAGCATCTCTGGGGGAGTCCCCTGGGGAGGGGATTAGAGCGAAGAACTCACTGCACTTTGCGTTGGAAGGAGATGCGAAGAGATCGCAGCAAGGGTGACCCCATGCTAGGAAGATCTCCTCCGCTACTGACTGTTTCAGAGACCACTCATATGGCATTAGAATAGCCCGACTCAATCTGTCCGCTAAAATGTTGGAGCGTCCCGGGATGTACGTTGCGATCAGAAACTGATTGGTGGAAATCACCCACTCCCACACTCTCATGGCCTAGTGGCAGAGAGGATAAGATCTGGTCCCTCCTTGTTTGTTGATGTACCAGACAACGGACATGTTGTCTGACCGAACTGCAATCGTCCCCGGGGGGAGAACAGTGTGAAAGGCTTGCAACGCTAAAAGCACTGCTCTCATCTCCAGAACATTGATATGCAATCTGGTCTCGGTTTGGGATCACGTGCCTTGGACTGTCCTTCCCAAAAATTGCTCCCCCCCACCCGAGCTGGGAAGTGTCTGTGGTCACTGTGGCTTGGGCTGGGGATGTTAAGAATGGGCAACCTGCAAAGATGTCCGGTGATTGCAGCCACCAAAGAAGAGAAGTCTTGCAGGCTTTGCTGATCCATATAGGGTAGTCTATGGGGAGGGCTAACCAAGACCACTGAACTGTCAAGGTCCACTGAAGCACCCTCATGTGAAGGCGCACACATGGTAGAATTGAAATTGCTGCTGCCATGGAGCCTAGGGAGCAGAGAATGTCACTCGCCATCGGTGTCTTGGGGCCGAGGATCAGTGACACATGGGCCCATAGGTTCTGGATTCTGTCCTGAGTGAGAAAAACTTGTAATAGCAGAGTGCCCAACCATGCCCCTATGAATTCCAAGGTCTGTGTCGGACTTAGGCTGGACTTGGAGATGTTGATGGTGATCCTTAGATTGACTGCAAGATGCATGAAGGAGTCTCTGGCCATGCAAAGTAGACGCTTGGTGGTAGCAGTGAGGAGCCAATCGTCTAGGTAAGGAAACGCCTGAATTCCCTGAAGCCTCAGGTGAGCTGCTACTACTGCCATAACCTTGGTAAAAACCCTGGGGGCTGTGGTGAGACCAAAGGATAGGGCTCTGAACTGGAAATGATTGGCTCCCAGCCATAAGCGAAGAAATCTCCTGGAGCTTCTGCAAATCTTGATAAGGTAGTAAGTGTCCTGGAGGTCTATCGAGCACATCCAGTTGCATCCTCGGAGATAAGGTAGGATGGACTGTAAGGTGACCATCGGGAATTTCTGCTTGGCTACCGACAGGTTCA
Organism: Protopterus annectens; assembly: GCF_019279795.1. NCBI lineage: Eukaryota > Metazoa > Chordata > Ceratodontiformes > Protopteridae > Protopterus > Protopterus annectens. The sequence continues at coordinate 1,985,512,966 of NC_056729.1, read as the reverse complement.
GGGTAGACAGGTCCAATATGGGTTTGAGGTCCCCCATCTTTTTTGGCACTAAAAGAACCTGGAGTAAACACCTAATCCAGACTGATCTGGGGGGACCGATTCGATATTGTAAAGCAGCTTTGAAATCTCGTGCGCTGTGGCCTCTCTTTGAGCAGGTGGGACATCCGGGAGGCGCTTTGATTGTATAGGTGGGGTGATGAATGGGATGGAGTATCCTCTGGATATTATTTGGAGCACCCAATAGTCCGTCGCGATGGACTCCCAAGCAGTTAGGTGCAATGACAATCTTCCCCCGACTATCTCCAGAGTAGGACAGTCGGGCAACCCCTCAGGGTTGCTGCGCGGGTCGGTCTGAAAAGGTCTCCCTCAACCCAGAGTTCCTCGGACCCCCTCTGCCTCTGGGGCGGCGTCCGTCTTGTCCCCCTCTGCCTCTAGGGGATGAGTGTCGCGGGAAAACTGAGATTTTCTGAACCACATCTTCTTCTGCCCTCTCCGATTCCTAGAAAAGGATCTTTGAGGGCTAGAGAAGCGGACTCCGATGGCAGACAGAGTCTTCCCGTCCTTCTCGCTCTGGACTAAGGTGTCACAAACTGTCTTCCCAAAAAGTGAGGAGCCGTCAAAGGGAGCATTCGTGAAAGATGCCTTGAAGGGATCCGTGAACTGACAGAGTCTGAGCCAGGCATGCCGCTTCATAGCTACGCCAGTCCCAGCCGCCCTAGTCACTCCTTCCATGGCATGGGAAAGAAGACGCATGGACGTGTTAGAAATGGATTTCAGAGTCGACATTTATGACGAGAACAGCCGCTTGTCCTCTGGCAACAAGGACTCTGGGGGTGACACAGCGAATTCCGTGACCAGGTCTTGCTGGAGTCGAATGATGTGTGCCAAATAATTCAGCGCTCGTATGGAAAAAGTCACTGAAGAAAAAATTTGCTTCCCAAAGCGGTCCACTGCCCTAGACTCTTTGTCCAGAGGGTGGATCGAGGAACTTTCCTGAGCCAGTTCTCTCTTGGTGGCAGCCACCACCACTATAGCATCCACAGGGGATCCCTTGTACCAAGACTGTCTGTGGGAGGAGAAAGGATCCTGTCTGGACGTTTGGGTATTGGCTCTATGGTGTCAGGCTCCCTCCATACCCGCGTGGTGATAAGATACACTAATGGATCTGCAGGAGGGGACATCCAGGATGTAGATGGGCCTGTGCCAAAGGCCTCCAAGAATATTGATTCATCTGTTGAGGGCTTTGGGACTGACCAACCTCCCCTCTGGTAGAGGATTTCCATGACGTCTCTAAAGGAGACATCCTCAGGAGGTGACCTGGGGGAACCCTCACCTTCATCCAAGTCAGTATCTTCTGTGAAGGACTCGGGGGAGTCCATGTGCCTCCTCTTACACGAATGCTTACGTGGCGCCTCCTCAGTGGGACTCTCTGAGGAGGGCTCGTAAGTCAAGGGGGGTTCCAAAAAGGGATCCACCTGGGGGTCCTCTCGCACGGGCTGCCCCTGGGACAGGTTGATGGCAGTCGTGACCAAATCCAAGGCAGTCTGGATGGAGTCCAAGGCAATGGGCTGGGGACTCAAACCCCGGGAGAGTACCCTCTCCACCACATCGAAGGCAGAAGGAGAGCACACCTCCTTGGCAACCAACAAGGAAGAAGTTCTCCCCGGCTCCGTCATGAGGATCAGGGCAGAGGCCAAGGTAGCCAGGGTTCTGAAGGAACAGCTCGGATCCGACAAAGTCAGAGCCAAAGACATCTCCGTTCCCTCGGATCTGGCTCCCTGTTCTCGGCCCTGAGAGTTGCTTGGATCTGAACAAGTCTAATCCGAGGAACTAAAGTTAATGGCCGGCGTCGAGGTTGGAGGAACCGTTGGCGCCGTACCCCCGAGACCGATGGTCGGATCGGGGAAGGAGAGATAGGATGGAATACGGGCAGAGAGGTCCTCTCTCCGGCCGGAGAGGGGCCTGGCAAGACTCCAATTTGGATTCGGTCCGAATGAATCTACGCATCATCTTGTCCACGCCAAGCTCCAACAGACTCCAAGCCAACCGCGAGGAGGCGACAGACTCCGATCTGGCCCTATGAGACGACCTCGAAGAAGGCCTCTGATCCAAGGGCTCCATCGGCTCTGAGGAGAACTTCAGAGAATGGAGCCGATGAGAAGTGGGTCCTAACTACTTTCACAGATGGACTGGGAAAAGGCTCCCGCTCAGATCGCTTGCGGTGCCTCTCTACCCTTTTCTCTCTCTCGTTTTTGTCCTTATCTGCAGCTTTTGTCCCCGCTTCAGCAGGCTTAGAGGGAGGTTGAGTCCCAGCCTGGGGGGGGGGGGGGGTGATCGGCTACAGGAGCCGATGTTGAGGTCATCGTCTTTAAGGCAGAAACTGGTAGCAGGCCCTTGGCTACCAGTTTCACCTTCCTTTAAGGGCTGTGGGATTGAACCCTGCACACAGCACATGGCAAACTAAGATGGGAAACGCCATGGCAAATAGAGTGTGGCCATCAGCTGGTGAAAGCTTGTGGCCACACACTGCATTTCTTGAATATTGGTTTAGGCTGGTCAGCCATAATACACTCCACTGAGCCAAACGTTAAACTAGACACACGCACACTCAGGGGTTGGCTAGGCCTACTCTATTCAAGAAAGACACACAGACTAACTATTTTTTTTAAACAAACCAACGACAAGACGAAGGGGAGGAAGGGCTATCACAAACAACTACTCTCACACACTAACTAAAGAATCAAAAGTTCCACTTACACTACCCAACTTGGAGCTATAGAGACCACACAATGTGCACGCATGAAGCGGCAAACGAGATCTGAGGGAAGGTAGGAGAGGTGAGGGATTATGGGTAAAGGGAGGAGCTTGGAGCAGATGCTTCATAAAATGTTGCTGGCTCGGATCCGATATGGATCCGAATACCCACAGGTTGCAGATAAATGAAGTTAACTACTTAAGATCCATTGATTCCCATTGGAAGTGTTCCCTGAGGGTGTGGAGGGTTTCCCCAAAGGAAAAGTCCTCCGGAGATGATGCAGAAGGGATAGATTCTTCTGCATCTGAATCTTCATAGGCAATAAGAGAATTTTCCTCTTCAAAGACAGAGGAGTCAGAGCCCTCTGAATCTAAATCCGAAAGGATGTCTGGAGAAGGATCCCTTCTCCTTTTGTCTGGAGTGGGCTGATTACCCCGGATGAAAGTGATGAGATCCTCTGTCATTTTAAGCATTCTGGTTAGAGGAAGGGGAGGAGTAGTGGAATGGAGACTTTCTGCTGTTTTCTTTGGACTGGATCCAAGTCTGGCCTGAAGGGTATCCCTCCGTGCCATCGGTGTGTCAGTCAGAAGAGAGGGTGAAGGCCTTGAAGTGAAATCTGAAGTGCGAGTGGTATCCTCGGAAGCCGGTGCCTGCTGAGCGGCTCCGGACCCAACCAAGGCCGAGACAGCTGAAGGCTCGTTAGACAATGCAGACATCTGTGGCATACAGGACTCCGAAAGGGTCTCAATAGAGGCCTGCAAAACAATCGAGTCGGGCATCAGGGGCTGCGAAAGCGCCTCACTGAATTCCAAAGAACTGACCATCCGTTTAGCGGTGGTGTTGTCAGAAGACTTGGCCTCATGCAGTCTGTCTCTATCCTTATCTTTTCATTTTTTCAGAAGATCTGTGGTTTGCTGACTGACAGATGCCATATCGGTAGTCGGAGGCGGAATATGAAAATAACTGGCTACAAAGAGAGCTCTATGATGAACAGTTATAGCGTTAAAGAGGGCACAGAACCGACAGTGGGGTAACATAGTGATCTGGGCCTAAGCAAGTGATGCAGTAAGAATGGAAGTCTCGGTGTGGTATTTGCTTTCCACAGGTGAGAGAGTTATTGGCTTTTTCGGACATCAGTTGGTACAAGAAAAAGGAAGTATCCCCAACGGGGTACTTAGCTTTAGACGTTTTCAGCTGAAGTTCGAAATATGGAAACAGCTGACCGGCACAGTTGCGAATTGCTTCTGCTATGGGCTCCATGGCAAGAAAGACTGAGGTAATGGCCTCACCTGCTTTCCTTTATAGCTCGGACAACCTGATATCACCCAGCAAGCAACAGCAGCAGATGCACAAAACCTTGACTCTGGTATTCGGACAGACTGAGGGCTACCACAGCATGGATAACAAAATGGTGATGACTGCAGCAGTGAGAAACGAAGAACATCTGTCTAAATCAGGGCTACTGGAGTTACGGTTTAAATATAGTCTTAAAACAGGCTTTATGTCATGAGAATGGAGAACTGCAAAGATCATCCCCCTCTTCATAAAGGTAGACCAGCAGATCCTGGAAAGTACAGACACATTAGTCTGACTAGTCTTGTATGCTACGCCAAGGAAAGAATCATGGAATTGATCAGATAGACACAGCAGACCTCCAGCTTCTGGATCCATCCCAATATAGCTTTGTCAAAGGAAGGTCATGCTTACTGAACATGGTGGACTTCTTTGAGAAGTTCGCCAAGACAATGGATGAAGGTAAAACAGTGCATACTGCCTACCTTGACCTTTCTAAGACACATGATACAATACCCCACTCTGGCATTGTTAAACTTACAGAATTAGGCATAAGCCCCTGTATAACATGCTAGACAGACAGCTGGCTCACAGTTAGGACCCAGGAAGTTAGGATTGGTGAGACCACCCTCACAAAGAGGCCATTCACAAGTGGAGTCCCTCAAGGCTCTGTGCTGGGCCCATTCCTCTTTCATATCCACTTCTCAGAAGTCAAGGCTAATGTCAAAGGCCTCTGGCTGACCAAGTTTGCAGATGAATCCCCCCCCCCCCCCCAGAGACACTAATATCTTAGAAAAGGGTCTAAGACAGATACGACTGGTGCCAAAGCCACAGCTTAAAACTCAAAGCCAAGAAATGCATTATAGCACTTTCGGGGAAGTCAGCCACCCCAGGAAACTATACCATCTATAAAACACCCCTACGAGCTGATCCACTAGTCAGGGATCTGGGAACACATGTAGACAGTAACCTGGCCTTTGACCAAAATGTATCCAAGGTAGCAAATAAATTCTTCTATGTTACTCAGCTTGTAAGTAAATGCTTGGCATCTAGGTCCAGGAAAGTCACTGTACAACTACACTCGGCCTTCATCAGATGTAGCATTAAGTAAAATACCCCCTTCAGTATGTACCTGACCAGACACATGCAGCAATTGGAATGTCTGCAAAGGTTCCTTACAAAAAGGATACAGGGCATAAACACAAAGTCCTGCATGGATTGCCTCAAAGCCCTAGTGATATCTATGCCTGGCAGACAAGGGATCCCTGGATCTCTTTCCGATGAACATTTTGCATATCCACAAAACAAACAGCATCAGAACTACTAGATCTAAAGACCTAAATTTTACTTGCAATGTAAATAGGACGTGTTGGAAAGAAAGGCATGTATCGCAGAGAATTCCCTTTCTCTGAAAGAGGTTCCCCATCCATGTGAAACAAAGCCCCTCCCTAACTCTATTTAAGTGCAACTTGGACCACTGGTTGGGAAATCTAAAATTCTCCCCTGGTCTGCACCCACATCTGTGATGGATAAAGGGAGTCAGTAAATCATGCTGTAATCAACAATCACCCCTATATAAACTTCTAAAATATATAATTTGTGGGACACATTTGGGTTGCATGGCTAGGCTTTAAAGGCTCTAGTGATCATTAGCCTAGTATACACTTATGAATGTTCACTTAATGGATTTGTTATAAGTGCAGCTCATTTTACTGATGTTGTTTGTGTTTTATTAAGATGCTAATCATTAATTATTAATAATGTATGTTCAAGTTGTTATGCAGAAATACATTTTTAAATGTATTTATTTTATGTTGCACCACCATATAAACTGCTATCAACAATGTACTTGGGAATTTCCAGAACTTTCAACTTCACAAATGGCTACATTCAGAGGCAGTACATCCATCATAAAGGGAGGAGGGAGGGTTATGCAGAGTTATTGCATTAGCTGTCCATTAATGCAAACTTCTATGCTTTATGCCATAATTAATTACACAAATAACTAACAAATATATAATTGCAATACTACAGAAGCAATGCCAATGATAAATACATATATTAAGAGCTAAATCAATGGCAATAATTCCTTGCAAATTAGAATGAACACTTAAAAAGCTGTTTGCAGGCAAAACAACACCTGCATAACTATGGCCCTGACACTATCTGCTGAGATTGCCATGGTAACAAACCTTTCATCAACAGATAGATCAATAGCTCAGTTCTCCTCCTCACAGGACAGACATTTCATGCCTCTGAACCTATCAAGTTGGGAATGTTCAAGTACTACCTGTAATAATTTATTTAAAATTGCACAACACTGTTCCTTGCAAGACAGGCATACAGAACATTGTATTCTGGAATGGACACCTTCTCAGCTTTATAGTTATATTTTAAAAATAATTATTTCCTTGTGGTCACTCACACATTTAGAGAACAGAGTACTGCATTTTCTAACAAGAGTACACTGTACAAAATGAAGGATGAAAGGAGGATGAGGTACTACCTATACACCTTAGACTTTATTAGTAAATATACTAGAAATAGGAAATATTACATTGCTTTAAGCATGAATGCACACACATTTAGGATGAGTACACCACTCTTTCTCCTTTTTTTTCATATCTCCACTGCCTCAAGGACATTTCATACGACAGCAATCAGTACCAGCAGAGAGCTGTACAGCTGTCACAACTTTGAATGTGTGACAAATACTGGAGAAAATGAAATAGCAGGTATGTATATCACATTAAAATAAGGTAGCATTACATAATAAATTAACAAATTTCAACTTGCTAGATTCTCAAATTCATGGCATATAATCTGTGAGCTTTATTTAACTGTATTAAAGTGAGCCACTGATGTGGAAGAAAATATTTTAGGTCAATAATGAGTACTTTGGTACTGAAAGCGCAACAGTCACAGAACCAGTAGTCAATATTTACTGTGTACATGGTTTATGGCATTTCATTGCAGACCTTAATGCAGTTATTCATACATATTATATAAAAGTACCACAGTACTGATTAACTTCAAGTAGTACATTGTTTAATGACATTTTCAGATCAAAGAATGAAATGTTTATTTTTCTGTCAATAAAATAAAGGCATTTACTTAACTATGCGCCCATTTGTTGTCTCCATCTCTCTCTTTCTTTCTTTTCTTACTTTTTCTTTCCCTTCTATATTCTTTTTTTTCTTCTGCAGGCCCAGGAGTGTCATGGTCAGCTCAGCTGCAAGCTTTCCAGGTGAGGGACAAATCACTACTTCCTTCTGCCAGCCCTGGGAGCACCACACACGGTGGAAGTGGTGGCTTCACCCCTATGGGCACCTTAGCATGTGGAAGAATGGTAAGCCAGGACAATAGACGTCAGGACCTGGCAAAAGCTGTGGTTGAGAGAGACGACTGAAGATGCAGCCACTCTTTCTGGCAAGAGGTGGAAGACCCACTGACCCAGTTGGCTCTAACCACCAAGTCAATGGAGGCCTCCATCCCTATGCCAATCAGGGTCAACCCATCTAAGTTCACCAGGGCGAGGTAAATTATCAGGTCCTTTGAACCAGGGTGTTTTCTTCATCCCCTCTTTGTCAGTCTGCCATCTGTATGTCTTATATCCTCTCCCACTGTCAGCCCACCATACTATCCCAGTACTTAAAAAGCAATTCTTAACTCTTCCCTAACCCTCTCTCCTACACATTCTGCTGTTCTTTCTTCCCCAACTTCCCTTATCCTTATTAAAAAAAAAAATAAATAAATAAATAAATAAAAAAAAAGGAAGAAAATAGCTAAAAATCCATGTATTTTTTATGTTTTATTGCATATTTTATGTTAATAGTTTGATAATTGTATGCATTATTTTATTGCTTGGCTGTGTCATGTGCTATTATGCATTAGAAGGTATATAATGAGATGTATTTTAAAGTTTGATTTTGATAACTGAGGAAGGGTCTATCTCAAAAGCTTTTATCTTGTTAAATAAATTAAGCGTTTCTACTGCTGTGAACTTTTTTTTCTAATACAGCTACAGTATTCCTGGTGGTTTCTACAGTGTTCCTAGTGGTTTGCTGCAGTTAACTCGTTAACTAATTCTATCTGAAGGAACTTTTTTGGGGGTTTGCTGTGGGCACTGAAAAGAAATTATGACACAGCCATCTTTTTCGACATCAGGACTTGAGAATACTCTAACAGGTCAATTAAGCAAACAAACAGTTTCTGGTTTGCTGACACTATCTGGCAATCCCCTATTGGCAAAAGTTGGTGCAATAAATGAAATCAACCTGGGAGCCACTCCCCAGATGAATGGTAATGTAGACCATACAATTACTAAGTTGAAAAGGAAAACACGGGTATACAAGATGCTCCAATGGCAGCGGCTGAGCGTTTTAGCTTCTTTGGAGCTAACTGTTGTACCAAGGGGGCTGCGCATTTTGAAAATGCCAGCATATGCAAATTTATATCTGGAGCTGTTAAAGTGGCAACAATTAAATTTGAAGCTCAGTGTGGACTATATGTCCCTAATGAATGATTTTTTTTGTAAATACAGAGCAAGAGCTTACTGAAGAAATTATCAGTCTTGAAAATTAAATTCTGAACTTGCGAGTGTTTAACAATTCATCTGTGACATACCAGCATATGCTCGAAAGAATAAATATGTTTCATAAAAAAACTAGAAGCAAACAACGTAAACTGTTTAGAGATATAAATGACTATAATCTTGGACATATTTTTTCTTGGCCCAAAGAGGGTAAAAAAGTAAATAATATTGTAACTAAGCACTCGCAAAGTGGCGCTATGTATGAATTAGATACTTTTGAAGAAAGAAGTATACCATTTACTAATCAGACGCATGAAAAACGAAATCTGACCATTGAGGTGCTGAGGGATGTCCAAGAAATTCCAACCTCGATAGCCACTCCTCCTGCCATCAATAGGCTAGATTGAGAATCATTAGAAAATGATTCAATGAATCAACGCCAGGAAAATCATGCGCATACGTCAGCAATAGTGTCATCATCTGCACTAGCAGAAGCCTCAAATGGCGTTCAGAATGGCGAGTTTTTTTTCAATACAACAAAGTCAGTAGCAATTAGGCTTCCAGAGAAAGTAGAAACATGGAGGCATTCACAATCGAGAGGCAGGTTAGAACAGAGAAAAGATTTCAATCCCAATGGGAAGAAAAGGAAGAACAGCAGTCCTGGACCATTGAACAAGCAGGGACAACGCTGATACCAAGAAGTAAGCAAAAGGACCCTATTGTAAATTTATCTGACTGTATATTATCACCAGCTTGTATTAATTTGTTAAAGGTTTGCAGTTTGTGCCTACAGCAACTGATAGTGTAGTAGAAGCATTAACTGATCTCAGGATATTTTGTAGAAACGTCAGCTTAAAGTTAATTTTTAAAGATTCAGTGAATGAAAGTATGAATAAATTTAGAAAGTCTAGTACATTTACACCTATTAATTGTCCGGTATTAAATGCTTTTTTAAATGTATGCGAGTATGAAATGCGGCAGCTATATGATTGTTTGTGTCTTTCAGCTTTTCCCGGTTAGGGGTCGCCACAGCAGAACTCCGGTCCGCTAATTATTGGCAGTAGATTTTTACGTACTGGCTTGCCGGGCCTAATGCACAACCTTCAACGAAGGAACGCCCATTCACGCATGTCTCTACACAGAAGACACTAACTGAGAATCGAACGGGCAATGTCTAACTGTGAGGCGACAACGCTACCGCAGCACCACCACCGCAGTATGCGGCAGCTATATAATAATAAAACTAAAAGAAAAGTATATAATTTGACATATGAAGAACATAACGCTTTAAAAGAAGTGCGTATAAATAATCAAATAGTATTGAAACAAGCAGATAAGGGAGGTGTAATAGTTTTGTTTAGTAGGCAGCAATATGTTGAATTAATGACTGAATTCTTATCAGATGTTGACACATTTAAGAAAATAAGTTTTAAAGAAATTAAAAACTTGATAGCTGAAGTTAATATGTTCATTTATGATGCACAATTACAAGGTGACATTCCATTAGAACTGTTTAACTTTTTTACAGTGCCATGTCCAAGAACACCAATGATATAAGGCATTCCACAGTTGCACAAGTTAATGTCCCTGTCCCAACCCCAATGAGACCGACAGTGTCGGGAAGGGGGTGGGTCACAGAACCACTTTCTATGTACAAGATGTTTTAAGTAAATATTTACCATTATGTAAAAGCTATATACAGGACACAGGAGATTTTTATCTAAGCTACATCAATGGTATAAAAGTAACAATACAATGAATGATTTTTTGATGGTTACACTTGACATAAGCTCCCTCTTCACTGTAATTCCAAATATGTAAGGTATCAACTCAATACGTGAGCTTTTATGTAGAAATTCAAGTATGAATGGTAGAACACTAGAGAATATATGTAGTATGACAGAGATAGTATTAACTAAAAATGCTTTCTTATTTGATGGACAACCATGTTTGCAAGCTTCTGGAGTGGCCATGGGCACGCCCATGGCCAATACATATGCTAACATAACACTGAATGAATGGGAAAGTGAATTTATTTATGGAGACAAAAATCAATATAAAGATAAAGTTTTATTCTATCCAACGTTTTGTAGATGATTGCTTTCTAATTTGGAAAGGAAGTGAGGAGCTTTTGAATAAATTTGTTGAATAAATAAAACTGTAGTAACCCATTTTTGAGGTTTACAATGAATTGTCCTAGAGATGAAATATATCTTGATGTACAGCTTTCAAATGTCTCTGGTATGTTAAAACTTGTGTACATAATAAGGATATTCAGGTGAATAGATACACACATTAATAGCATGCATGCTATACATGTTTTTCGTGGAATAGTCAAGGCACAATTCCTACGAATAGGTAGGTTGAATACTGATAATGATAAATGTACTGAACAAATGGAACAATTAATGGATGATTTTATTAGTAGAGGGTATAATAAAAGTTTAGTATCTGGAATAATGAAAGAAACTTTTGGTAATATAATGACAACACTCCCCCTTTTTTTAGTGATATATCAATAGATAAATTACCTGTGATACATAGTAATGATAAAATATCTAAGGTACGTTATATAACAACATACAATAGGATGACTACAGAAGTAGAAAATATTGTTAAAAGGAACTGGCGGATATTGACCTCTATGCCAGAATTGTTAAACTTATTGGGGAATAGGCCACATTTCACATATAGAAATAGTATGAATTTAAGAAGGCAACTTTGTTATAAGGACTTCAAAGTTAACACTGTAACATCTCCTAGGAGCAAATGTGGAACATTACCATGTTACAATTGTAGTTGTTGCAATAATATTAGTAATTTTTTTAGAATTCGAACACCCAATAACCAAGTATAAATTTGATAAAAGGTATCAGGCAACATGTAATACATCATTAGTTGTTTATTTAGGTACATGTACAAGATACACATGTTTTTATGTAGAAAATGTTTGAGACGATTAAAAGATCGGATAACAGAACAGAAGTCTGATATAAGAAGAAATGTGATAAATGCCTTAGCAAGACATGTTAATGAATATGGTGATATGCATACATTTAAATTTAAAGTTCTAGAAGTTATTTACAGAAATATAAGAGAAGAGGACATAAATAATAAACTGGATATTGCTGAGTATAAGTGGACAACTAGACTAGATGCTGACAGGTTCCCTGGTTTGAACAACATGGTAACCATAAAACCTTATTTAGTGGAGAACCAAATGCAACATAAGTAATATAAGTATATATTTTAAAAGTGCTTATATGTATATACAGCTAAAAATTAATGTATGTTTTATTGCATATTTTATGTTAATAGTTTGATAATTGTATGCATTATTTTATTGCTTGGCTGCGTCATGTGCTATTATGCATTAGAAGGTATATAATGAGATGTATTTTAAAGTTTGATTTTGATAACTGAGGAAGGGTCTATCCCGAAAGCTTTTATCTTGTTAAATAAATTAAGCGTTTCTACTGCTGTGAACTTTTTTCTAAGTACAGCCCACCATACTGTACCAGTTCTTAAAAAGTAATTTGTAACTTTTCCCCAACCCTCTCTCCTACGCATTCTGCTGTTCTTTCTTCTCCAACTTCCCTTATTTAAAAAAAAAAAAAAAAAAAAAAAAGAAGAAGAAAATCAAGTCATCTCTCGTCTCCTCCTGCACACTTCTCTTCCTTCTGTGCTTCCCTTGTCTGCTCTCGCCTCTCTTTCCAACTTTCTTATCTTTCCCCTTTTCCAGTACAAGGCCATAATTGGATGTCAATGTAATGACACTCCCAGAGTGAACCACGATCCAGTTTGGGTAAGTGGGGATGAGCTCAGCTAACAGCAGGATCTTGTGGAAAATGTCATGCATATGAAATTTGTCTGCACATAACTACACTTGTTATCAGTTTACACAGATTCAGATGTGCAAAAGGGCACTGGGCATTCAGTCACAAGGCTGAGAGGGTTGAAAATCAGCACCTCTTATTTGAGCATTGCTCTTGTGAATAACATCATAGTGGTATGATTCACACATTCCAGTTACACACCTGTGAAGTGTGGGGCTACAAATACCATTCAAACTCAAACATCTGTCATTACTTAGTGACTGGAATCCTCAACAATTTGTAAAACAATCACAAGCTTAAAATGAATGGACCAAACATATCAGGAACATTATGCAAAATCGGGGACAGTCAAGAGGCATGCATATTACCCATATGTCAGATGGAACTGAGGAAAGAGAATCAAAAACAGTGAAATTGGATAGAACCCCCTCTAATACCATGTGCTCTCTCTCTCTCCTTGCACACACACACATACACACAGAAAATGTCTGCACACTACAGTACCTTTACAGATTCCTTCTTTGATTGTGGCCAGCAAATGAGCTAAAGTTCTCAAATACACATTTAAAATAATAATAATAATAAAATAAAATGCAGCTAACCTAATGATGTAAAATAGGGGATTATAAACTGGAAAGGTAAACATGGAAGGAGTCATGTTACCTGACTGAATGCAAGCAGATAATTCTTGCTTCAAGTTGCTCCACCACTCTCTCTCTCTCTCTCTCTCTCTCAATCACTTGCTTACTTACACTGAACTCCTTCAGAAAAATAAAGCACACAGAAACATACAGACTGAATGAAGGTCTTATACAACTGAGGGTACTGTAAATAAATGCAAATGCATGGGAAAGATGTCGCCTATGGGATTTCAAATGAGTGGGTGGCTCCAGTGGGCCATGCAAAATGCATCTGTGTGGGTGACCATCTCAACAGAAAACTATATCTCCTTAATAAGCACTTTCCTCATGCAAGCTTTCTGGTGACATCTCTGTTTTACGGCTCATGGAATTTGCTTTGATTCGGAGTATTCTTTGCTGCATGCTACTGAAATAACCACAGTAACAAAAATTTGGACCGTGATAACACTTACTCACAGTATAAAGTAACAAAAATGTTTGAATTATTAAACATTAAGTATTTTTTTCATTTGTCCCATTCCAGGGTGAGAAAGTAGGGATACAAAACTATTAAATGTTGAGAAATTCAACTTTGTAAGGTGCTTTTCTTTAAGAAAAGTACTCAGGGGAGTAAAGTTTCTAATGCTTTGTTCCACCAACAATGGTGTTTTTTTATCATTTTGTTAATTTAAGGCATTTTGATAGTGTGTATACTACTACTTTTATTGTAGTTCTCTGGAAGAAACAGTTGACCTAGTCCTTACCAACATAGAATCCAAGCGCATCACACCTTTAGTATCTCCATCTCTGGTCAAGTCAGATCACAAATTTGTAACCTTCTCCTTTAAAGTTAGACGTTCAAGGACTGTAAACAATTCTGCATTAAAGGATTTTAAACATGAAATCTACTTAAATTCTATGATGACCTCCCTTAAGTTTAACTACAGTTTTACCAGCCCCCATGCATACTCAGCTTCCACTTTTGCAACTGGATTCTACTCGCATCTACATAACTAAACAAATCTATCAGCACCTGCAAAAACAAATTATAATTGTAAATTTAAAAATAAACCACTCTGGCAGGCCACTAGTATAAAAAAGAAAAATAAACTTCTAAAACTTCCATAACCCCCAACAATGTTGTGAACTATTCCTAAATGGCATTATCCATGCTGACACTAAAGATATAGCACCAAACATCAATGAAATCCTCTTGCATGTTTAACTTAAACCTAGCCAGAGCCTATGTCCCTGATGTATGGAAAACAGCTGGTATAAAATCCCCCTGACAAAGGGGCTCTAGCACAGACCACAGGAACTACGGATGCATCAGCCGAGTTAGCCTTATTTGCAAGGCAATTTGGCATATTATTTCTGACTTCATAAACTACTACACTCTAAACCTCATACAACTGGACCCTCTACAATCTAGCTTTGTAAAGGGTAAGGCATGTCTACGTAATTGTTTCAAAAATGCACACACGAATGGTTGATTATTCAGTACATACAGCATATCTTAATCTTTCCCAAGCATTTGACATTATACCCTACACTGGCATTGCAAATAAGCTAAAATATCTAAAAGGTAGAACCTTACGGGGTTGGACAGACTGCAAACTGGCAGAGACATAGAACCCACATAACTGAAGTGGCATGTGCCAATTCAGAAAGTTGCTGGTTTCTGCTAAAGTCTACTAAAGTTAAGACTTACATTACCATATTAACAGTTTTGGCACTTGCTTTTGCACTGTTTTTAACACAGCTGCATTAATTGAACATTTCTATTTTGAATATCTGCACTTTTTGACCTTTTTTTATAGTCTTCACTTAGAACTGCCTTGGTTCCCCTTTAATGAGAGTAGAAAGGACCAAAGTAATTTTCTGGCCCATAATTGTGTAAAGAAAGAAGAGCATGTTGTTTTTGATTGGCCAAATTACCTTGTTTGTGCAACTACAACATTTAAGTAGCAGAGGAGATTCGATAAAAACATACAATGACTGATTCATAATCTACAAGCAAGCCAAGACTTACATTACCATACCCACTGTTTTGGCACTTGTTTTTCACATTGTTTTTGTTACAACTGCATTAACTGAGCGTTTGTGTTGAATTTTTGACCTTTTTATTTAAAGACTTTAGTTAGAACTCCTGCTCTCTGCACAGTGGAACCTAGCGATGATCACTATAGACAAGGACACTTCAGAGCATAATTCCCCCTTGTAATCTGTGTAGCTTCAGATCTCTCACAGTGTAAGAGTCCCTTAAAATGCCCTTACTGTCTAGACAGATATTTTAGCTACTACATCATCTAGTTGGTGCATAGCTGGGTGTTGCTCATCAAGTTCCTTGTGTTAATGCCTATTCAATACTTCTTTTTGAGTATTTTTCTTATATAGAATGCAAAATAGAGAGAGTAACAGGTCATAAAACATATGAAACAGTTGATGTTACATAGTGCTTAACATTTAGCAAGTCACTTAAACTAGGTATTACAATTTCTACTACAGAAATACAAACAAGCTAAGATTACACTTTGGATTACTATGAAGCTATGCTATGTTATGTCATAGTCAGAACATTGTTATATTACAACAGTTCACTTGTATATTCTGGTTACAAATGAGAATATAAGTTGAGGAACAACACCAACCTACCGAACGTTAACAGTCTACTCTACTGTACTCTATATACATATGTACAAGAATGTGTCACCTTAGTTAGTGGTGTTAGTACTCTCAACTAGAGTTGTGTTTACTATCTACGTGTAATTAACATTGTTTGCTGTTTATGATAAAATATCATTTAATGCTTTGCAGTAGTTCTGATAATATGTTTGGTTCTTTTGACGTTTTGTATAAAGCTTCTTAGACAAAATATGTTTTTGGCCATGTCCTTGTATTCTGACCAGGATAATTTGGATCTGTCCAACCAATTTTTTGCTATATAAAATTTTAATAAGGTGCATAGTGTTATTGTTATGTGTCTGGAGAAACTATTATTCTTACTTTTGAGTAGATGCAGTATTGCTGTCTCCCAGGACAAAGTGAATTTTGAATAACCTGATTTCTCTAAGAGGAGTCTTAGTGAGCACCATAGTTTATAAGCGGTTTTGGAGCTCCAGAATATGTGGAGGAGGTCAGCCTCTTTATTAGGGCAAAAAGGACAATAGGGTGACTTGGACTAAATTAATTACGGTGTACAGGTGTATAAGGGTGACTTAGATGGACTGAATTTGTTACAGTGTACAGGTGTATGATATGCATTACTGAAGATCATGATCTGGGTGTAAATTCATTTTTTATATGGCGTTAGTTTCATAGTATTTCTAATAGCTAATTCCTTCTGATTGTCTGATATGATACTACCTTTTCCTTCCCATTACTTTGAAAACAGTATTGTATTTTGATATTTAATTTTTACTATTAATTTACATGACTAACATTAACCAGTCCATCTGTTACCAGTTTTCTTTCCAAACTTTACTAATAAGGCGAATATCTGCTTCACCTTCTTGATGTTTACAGACAATTACATTTTTATCTTCACAGCACAAAACAGTACAGGAAGTCTGATCAGCTGTTTGTATCCTTTTCCCCTAACCGCTTGAGTCAGGCATTTTCCAAAATTACTAAGGCCAAACGGATTACTGATTGTATTTCGCTTATTTATTCTAAAAAAGTTTTGAAATTGCCTCATCCTCAGAGAGCTCATTCCACTAGATGCATGGCTACTTCATTTGCCTTTTTCTCAAGAACTTCCCTTGACGATATCTGCACTGCAGCCACTTATTCCAAGACTCGTACCTTTGTTATACATTACAAATTAGACATTGTCTGTAGAAGCGGAGCTTCCTTTGTTTCAATAGTGCTCTGGAATGTCCTTCCATAAAGCCTCCCAAGAGTTACGTCAACTGGGGATTCTGACCCATTCCGGAAGAAGAATGAAAAGGACACTCTCCTCTGCTTAAAAAAAAAAAAAAAAAAAAACATTATTTACAATTATACTTGTGTTATTTGAATGAATTCTATTTTTACTTCCATACCTATACCATTATTGCAAACTATATCACTGTTGGTTGTTCTTATTTAATTAATGTGGAGTTTTTCTCCTGGGCCTCCACTGAAAATGGGCTCATTTAGGCCCAGTAGACTTTCCCAGTAAACAAATGTAATAAATAAATAAAATATGTATTTGAGATCATTTTCTTTTTGTGTAAAAGCAATTTTTGGATTTTTTGCACTAGTATGATACCTTGCTCATTTACAATG
The DNA here is from genome assembly GCF_019279795.1 of Protopterus annectens. Taxonomy (NCBI): domain Eukaryota; kingdom Metazoa; phylum Chordata; order Ceratodontiformes; family Protopteridae; genus Protopterus; species Protopterus annectens. The sequence goes on along the minus strand of NC_056729.1, from coordinate 1,985,495,659 downwards.
ATATCTTTGGTTATAGTATTAAATATAGAATGTTTAATTACTACCTTATAATTATTACTTGCTCTAATTAAGTTCGTGATGTTTTCCAATGAGAGGTTTTGTAGTTGGTAGAAGTCCCATACTGTACAGTTTTTTATTAATGGGTAATTATCCAGGTTTACCATAGGGTTTGCTAGTTTTATATCAGGGTTGTTATGAATTGGTTGTAAAAGAATAATAGTGTCTTTTATATTTATTGATACCAGTAATTTTTTTGAAAATTTCAGATTTATTCATTAAAATTGGGTGAATATTTGTAGTCTTAAGAGTTTCTTGATTAATGAAGGTAATCGTTTTTTGTGTTAATTTTAGATGTCATGATGTTTTGGAGGAATAATTTAATCCATAATGGGCACCATTCATTACCTATTGGGTCGTAGTTAGCTATCTGCACGATGCGACTAGCATTAATAATTTCGTAGTACAGTTGAAAATCAGGAAGGCTTAGACCTCCTTTTTCTTTTGGGGATATTAATTTATTGTAGCTAATTCTTGTACTTTTTGGGTACCATATACATTTTTCTAGTTGAACTTTTATCTTGTTGAAGAAGGTAACTGGAATTTTCATGAAAGTGGCATTCAAATGGTATAGGAGCTTAGGCAGTATGTTCATTCTGACAATTGAGGCTTTTGATAAGGTAGAGAGTTTAAGCTTTTCCCATTTGTTAATGTTACCTACTATATTTTTCCAAGTTTTAGCTATGTTATTATTGAACATATCTGATTGTGTATGGCCAAAGATTATACCTAAATATTTCAGAGTATACTGCACTTTTTAACATTAGTCTCTGGAAAATAAAATTCCTTATGTCCCAGGGGGTTGATTGGAACTATAATTGACTTATTGGGACTGACTGCATAACTTGACACTAGAGAAAACTTATCAACGGATGATAAGATTTTATTTAAATCAGTGCTTGGATACCGACATCGTCTGCAAAAGCTGTGTATTTTATTTGGGTTTTAGATACTGAAATGGTGATGACATTCTCTGAGTGATTAGTAGTAATAATGCTTCTATATAGAAATTGAAGAGATTTGGTGAGAGTGGACATCTCTGTCTGGTGCCATTAATAATCTGTATTGGGTTAGATGTTTTCTTGTTTATATAAAGAGTTGTAGTTGCTTTACAGTATAGCGTTTTGATCACTTTTATGTATTCTTTTGGGAAGCCAAATTGAAAATGTATAAAGTGGAGAGATTTTTGATTGACTGTATCAAATGCTTTTGTTGCTTCCACTGATAAAGTGTATTTTGGGGATTTGTCCCTGGCACATAGGGATAGGGCATCTATTGTTAGTGTGTTGTCCCATACTTGTCTTTGACTCATAAAGCCTAGCTGCTCAGGTGCAATTATTACTGGATCTATTTTCTGTATCCTTTGTGCTAAAACTGTTGAAAATATCTTTAAGTCTATATTTATCAGAACTGTGGGTCTATAGTGGTTAGGATTTGTGGAGTTTGTATTTGGTTTTGGGATAAGTATTGTTTTAGAGTTGTTCAGATAAAAGTCTGATATTCCAACTTCTATTATAAAATTGTGAAGTTTTAAAAGTATTGGTGTTAATTGTTGCTTAAAATGTTTATAGAATTCTGCCAAGTACCCATCAGGACCAGGAGCATTCCCAGGTTTTAGCCTCTCAATAGCCTTTTTTACTTCCTGTTCTGTTAATGGACTTTTGAGACTATTAGATTGTGACTCATTAATCTGAGGGAATTCTAAGTTATCCTCAAAGGTTTGGAACATGTTGTCATGTATATGATCATGTGGACCATTAAAAGGTTTGAAATATTTCTTCAAAAGCCCATATTATTTCATTACCTGAGCTGTAAGTTTCGCCTTTATATTTTATTTCTTGTATTTTACATGTAGGGTTTCTGACATTTAGAAGTCTTGCTAACATTTTGGAAGGGGTCCGACCCATTCTGCATATTTGTGTAGCAATCTTAGTTCTGAAAATGTATATTGTTACATTATGATCTTGTTTAATTGTTTTTGTATACTTGCCATTTGTTTCTCAAGAATACCAGTGCCATTTATTTGTAATGTTAGTTCAATTTGTCTTAGTTTACCTTCTAGGTTACTTATATTTTCTTTTTTGCTTTTTGTAAAATGATGTTTTTTGAATAAGGGTACCCCTACCCGTGGCTTTAAAGGCTGCCATATCCAGAGGAGTATCATTTTTTGCAAGGTTTTCATTTAATTGAATTACAGAGTTTATAATTTCTTGCTCCACTTGTTTAACTTTCAGCAGGTTTGAGTTTAAAGTCCAGTTTGAGGTAATGAGGGTGGCATTTTCAGTTTTAGTTTGTGTTACAGTTATATTTATTTTTGAGTGATCTGACAATGATCTAGGTTCCGAGTTACACTGTACTTCATACATAGCAGTGCTTTGAGAAATTAGAATGATGTCAATTCTTGGCCAGGTCTTATAGTATGGGGAGAAGTATGTGTATCTGTTACTAAGACTGTTTGCGTTAAGTTCTAAGGGATCCATAAGGTTGAAGTCTTCAATTAATTCTGACAGAAAAGTTGTGGCTTGAGGTGATCGAGTATTATTTTTATTAGATCTATCTTTGGATGGATTTATTGCTATGCTCCAGTCTCCAGCAATTATAAACAAATGGTCTGGGTGCTTTGCCTATTCAATACTTAAATTTCCCTCACTCCTCCCTAGCAGATTAGTAGCCACGGATATGCACTTCCTGACTCCTTCTGTGGCCGGTCTGTATACAGGTATTCTGAGACATTGTAGCAATTGCCTTATGTACACTGAAAACCCACTTATTCTTAATGAAACAGATAAAATGAGAGATGTGTAAATACATTAACACTAGAGGCAAAACTCTTTCATATGACCAAAACTAATCCTATAGAAATTGTCAGTAAGACTTGCCTACTACACAGTGTTGATATACTGACAGGTAACCTTCCTAAAACACTAAAACCTCCTGGATAGCACAAGTAAAAAAGTGTCCTGAGCCATCATGTAAACATGCCATTATAACACCACCTAGAGCTACACATAATATACAATGCCTTTACTGCTAAGCTCTTTCATATGACCAAAACTAATCCTATAGAAATTGTCAGTAAGACTTGCCTACTACACAGTGTTGATATACTGACAGGTAACCTTCCTAAAACACTAAAACCTCCTGGATAGCACAAGTAAAAAAGTGTCCTGAGCCATCATGTAAACATGCCATTATAACACCACCTAGAGCTACACATAATATACAATGCCTTTACTGCTAAGCTCTTAAAGGAAAACTCCACCTTAGAACTAAAAAAAAAATAGTTTTTGATTTAATCTTTGTTTTCTTAGCTATTTTAATGGCTAAAAATCACTCCAAGTGCTTCTTTTACAATTTTAATACGTTTCCCACAAAATGGGGGTCGATGGGGCCTGCCAGGGTAATGTGATCTTGTTTTCTTGCTTTAATTCTTTCTTCCCAGAATACATGTCAAGTCCTGTTTATATGAGTCATGCAAGACATAAAGAAGTTGTGTTGTTTTCTCATGCCATTAAGATAGAATGTCAGGAGTGTAAAGTAATATCATCTAAAACACCTTCTGTAACAAAGCTGCTTCTGTGCTTCCTTGAGTGAGCCTCATTTATATGCATATCAGAGCTTGTTATAGGGTCTATATTAAATCAGCGAACACTTAAAAAAGCGAACACTGACTTATTGACCCCATGTAAGCAAAAGCTTACAATCCCAAATACTCAGAACAGCGATTTTTTCCCCCAGGGAAAAAAATCATTGTTCCACAAAAAAATAAAATAAAATAAACAAATAAATAAATAAAAATAAAAACTTCAAAACATTACATAAAGTGGGGGACTTTGCCCCCCACACCACCCAATGTGGGGTGCTGTGTCCCCCACACACCCACTACTAAATCAGAGATCGCACTACAGTGACAAAAACGGCAAAGTAATGGAGGAAGCCAAGTGATTTATTTCCCAGGGAAAGCAATCGCTTATACGCCGTTTCGCTATTTTGCTGTTTCATGCTTTTAAGTTCGATCAAGATGCATTCGAAGGATTGTCTCTCCAATCATATAATAGGAAACCTTGTTATACATAACTGTCAGCTATTTCAAGCAAAAGAAAGTAGTTAAACACCAGGCTTTTGTAAAGGGATTCTTTTGTAGTTCTAAAGGAATAGACAGACCTTCCCCCACACTCTCATCCTGAGGTGTGAAAGCTCTCACTGCTGTAAATGATCCTTGCTGATCATGTACAGCTGACATTTACTCCTGTTAAAGGGAATAAAATGCAACGTGTAAGGGCTGACTCACAGTCAGTGGATATCTCTTCCCAGTAAATCTGTGTACCAGATATTTATCCAGCTCTGGAAGGATGTCACAAAAACATAAAATACTTTTATAAACAGTATCACTACACCTAGGTGACAAGGCTGCCACCTGTCTTTCCTTCTGCAGAGCAGTCCTGATTTGGGGAGTTCGGTTCTGTCCATGGGGGTTGACAATGGTAAATGTGTTGATAGCTTACAAGAAAAAATATTTTCTGACTTTTCTCTAAATGTCACAGAAATCTTTGATCCTACATTTAAGTCATCTTAATATATAATGAAGTATAAGCAACCAGCATTGAAAGTTAAGCATTTCAATACTCTGATGCTGCTTATGTAAATTTATCAGAAGAGGTGACAACTGCCTTTAAATCCCTAACTGATCTAAATGCTTTGTTTTGCTATGAAAGGGATGCCTACACAGGAAGCAGCTGTGAATCAGTGTTAAGTTCTACTCTCTGCAATAAAGTCAGTGGAAATAGTCTCATAGTTTTCGGTCTTTTTATAGCAGCAGGATTAATTGCCCGTCTAGGACAGACAGCAGCACCTCACAGGCAAAACTACAGATTTCTCTGTGACTGTGGTATGTAATGCAATCGGAGACTAATTTGTCTGTATGTGAGATGAGCTTAAAAAATGTAGGTGGGCTTTCCCTTCCTCTGATTCGAAGGCAAGGAAATTAACTTTATAAAGTACAAGCAGGTTTCTGGTACCTACACGTACTGGAATCATATCATAGAGAGAAAAGCACCATAAGGATTGAGTTAAACTTTATGAGAGGGTGAAGTTTTCCTTTAAGGCAAACCAGCACACAACCAAATTTCCTTGTTATTGCTGATTCTACAGTAAGACACACCGGTGACTCCTCATCAGATTAAGTATGCAGAGAGACACAGTTAGTTGCATTTCAGTCACATAGGCACTCGGGTCATTGAACCACAGGCACCAGTATGACTCAGTCATAGTCCTTGTGGGTGTTAATGACCTGAGACGTAGCTCCTTTGACTAAATGAAGTGATACATGATTGAGCTCGCTGAGTATGTGTATCCGGCAGGTATAAGCCTAGCACTTAGCAGCATTACTAGCTTCTCCAAGGATGATGCCACGTTACCTACAGAATATGATTGATTTTAACAACTGACTGAGCTTCTGGTACCGTACCATTCCAAGGGGGGGGGGGGTACAATATTTGACAGCCTGGGAGGACATGTCAGACAGACTACTCTGCTTTGCCACTGATGGTCTACACTTATCTCTTCTGGGCTTTTGAATACTGGCAAAGACCTTTTCCACCCAACAGTGCCTTTTTCAGGCAATGCCAAACTTATAAACCTCCCAACTTAACTGAGCCAATGAAGGAATATCTGAAGGTGGTACTGCCCAATGCTAGAAGTCTTAACAAGAAACTCCACTCCCTGCAAGCATTCCTCTCCCTGAAGAGTTTACACAACTGTGCAGTAATGGAGACATGGTTTAAAGTTGCAGAAAGTACCCTGGCAATGCAAGGTTATAATGCCTTTCATACCTTTAGACCACCTACTGCACAGGGGGGAACTAAAGGTGGGGGAGTCTCAGTTTATATTAAAACAATCTCACATCCAGACTAGTTAAAGTGTATGACCCACTGAAATTCATACATGTGCAACTCACCATAAACAGGGTCTCATACCACATCCTTGCAACCTACAGGACCCCCTCCATGTCCAAGGAAACCCATACTACCTATCTCAATGTACTAGAGTCTCTCAACATTCAACGCAATATGATCTTCATGGGGGATTCTCAACTACCACTCTATAGACTGGGAATTCTACACCACTTCTAATGTACAAGCCCAGTGATACCTAAACTTCATAAATACCAACATCCTGGAACAGTTGGTCCATTCTCCTACTAGAGGTAAAACATCCTTGACCTTGCATTCATGACCATGGGGTAGCAATGTTCCTTACCCAGTGCAATGACCTTGCTTGTCAGATCTCAACATAAGGCAGTACTGCTTGAAATTAAAATTATATCCAGGGACCCAGCAAAACCTAAAACCTTTAGGAACTATTCCAATGCTAACCTCTCTCTAATAAGCAATAACCTGGCTAAATTCCAAACACCCCCAAACCCAGTAAACACCATAGTATATGCGGAGCTATCTACAAAATCCCTGTATAGCCATATTGACAGCTACATGGATGAGGCCTATGCCCAATCATATTAAAAATAAGAAAAACTCAAGACAAACCACCCTGGTAGAATTACAATCTCAATTGGTTATGCAACAAAAGAAAAAAAAATCTTGGCCAAGTATAAGAGGAACAAAGACCAATACACTAAAAGCCCCCTGACCAACATAAACAGGCAGCTAAGAGGGTTACTTAATACTTCAAAGGTAAAAAAAAAGCTTCTCAGGCAAAGGACAACTACAAAGCTTTCTGCAGCTATGTCTATAACTTCCAGAAACGTATGCAATAATGCACAGAACAGATTGTAAGTGGCATCACCCACATTGAACAGGAAGCCATTACCAAACTTTTGGCTGAGAGGTTCAGCTCAATCCCCCCCCCCATAGTCCAAAGGAAATACCACATACCTCAATCCTCCCAACCATTACTAAAGAAAAGGTCATCAATAAACTTTCTAAGGCCAAAAACACTGCATCAATGGGCCCCGATAACATCCTGAGATGCTTACGTCACAGCATGAAGCATGACCTCTTAGGTCCACTTAAATCACTTTTCAGCTGGAGCCTGAAAGTCAGGTTTTGTGCCCAAGGAATGGGAGATGGTTACAGTCATTCCCCTGCACAAAAGAGGTTCAACCACCAATCAGGGTAACTACAGGCCCATAAGTCTGACCAGTATCACATGTAAAGCAATGGAAATAATCATCATGGAGAGGATAAACGAGGACACATGTAACCTGCAAACACTGGACCCATCACGGTTCGGCTTTGTTAAAGGAAGGTCATGCCTCTTTAATCTGGTGGACGTCTCTGAGAGGGTCACCAAAGCAATGGATAAGGGCAAGACTGTGCACACAGCTTACCTTGACCTTAACAAAGCTGTTGTTATAATATCCTATAAGTAATTATAGACAAGCTCACTAAATTAGGTATAAACACTTTTATAGGTTCATAGGTTCATACTAGGCTATCTGCCCTGGGGCAATTATAAGCCTAGCCCGATTCTGTATGGCTTATGCCACCCCTTGATTTGAGTATACTGTGCCCTTTTTAAGGTTTAGTTTACTATGCCTCTGTCTAATAGTGACACGGGAGTAATCCCTGGGACAAACCTACGATCCACCATCCACTTATCGAGATTCTTCTTGAAGAGATTCAGTGAGGTGCTCTGCCTCACATGAACTAGAATTCTATTCCAGAGCGAAGGGAGCCTCTGGGTTATGAACCTGTCCCTCCAGCAAGTTCTATTTATTTCTGTGCTGAGGTTCAAGTCCCTCGGGCGTGTGGCTCTAAGGGATTTAGATTTACTGAGGTGGAGCATGTCCATTAATTCTGGATTTGACATAGCTTTGTATGTCAGGCATAGATCGCCTCGAAGTAGGCGGTATGCAACTGAGTAGAGCTGGAGTTTTTTTAACCGAGCAGCATATGGCATCTGTTTGAGACCCTTGATCCTCTTGGTGAGATACTTTGGGGTCTTTCTAATTGCTGCAGGTGTCGGGTAAGGTACATCCCAAAAGGGGCATTGTATTCTATGATAGGCCTGATGAGGGATGAATAAAGGGGCACGATTACCTCTCTTGATCTAGATGTAAAACCCTTCGTGATGAGGTGGGCTATGTAGAAGGTCTTTCTAACCACTTTGGCAATGTGGTTTTCAAAGGAGAGATTGCTATCAACTTGGGTCCCCAGGTCCCTAATAACTTTCTCTGTACTTAATGGGTTTCCGCCTATGTGGTAATTTGTGGGCACATTGTTTTTGCCAAAGGGTATGACTATACATTTTTGGGCATTTAGCTTTAAACCATGGCGCTGGCACCAGTTATCTGTCTCTGTGAGACCTTTTTGAAGGATGTTTGTGTCAGCTGGAGAGTTGATTATGGCGCCAAGTTTGCAGTCGTCTGCGAACTTGGTGAGCCATAGTCCTCCCACGTTTGCCTGTACCTCGGAAAAGTATATGCCGAACAAGAGTGGTCCCAGGACAGAACCCTGTGGGACGCCACTTGTGACCGGTTTCGAGTCTGACATGGCTCCAGCAACTCTCAATCTGTGGGTTCTGTCTTTGAGCCAGTTTGCGACCCATCTTGTGACATAGGGGTTTATATTTAAGCTGGATAGCTTATCTATGATGCCCGAGTGGGGTATTGTGTCAAATGCCTTTGCAAGGTCCAGATAGGCCGTGTGGACTACCTTCCCTTCATCTATGGCTTTGGTGACTGTTTCAAAGAAGTCAACCAGGTTCAAAAGGCAGGATCTGCCCTTGACAAAGCCGAACTGGGTAGGATCTAGTGTCTGTAGGTCTCCAATGTCTTTGTTTATGAGCTCCATGATGATCCTCCCATAGCCTTGCAGACTAAGCTAGTCAGGCTTATGGGGCGATAGTTTCCAGGGTCCATAGAGGCTCCACCTTTGTGGAGTGGGACCACTGTTGCTGTACGCCATTCTGTGGGCACATATCCTGTAGTGAGGCTGAGATTGTATAGCTGTTTTATTTGAGGGATTAGTTCCTCTTTTAGTTCATGTAGGACGCAACCTGGGACGCCATCTGGTCCCATGGAAGCAGTGTTTTTTGCTTTGGAGAGGGCAGCCTTCACCTGAGCATCTGAGATGTTTGGGAGGCAGCTCTCTGCCGGGATAGATACTTGCTCTTTTGGGGGGAGGGGGTGGAGAAGTTTGCACTGAACCTGTCTGCCAGGATATTGGCGATGTCTGTGGGTTCAGTGTATTTTTTGTTGTTTAGAAATCAACTCAGAACAAGTCTGGGAGTTGCATCCCAGGTTTCTAACATAACTGAAAAAAGCCTTATGATTGTCTTTGGTGTCCTGTGCAATTTTCTCTCGAAGCTGGCCTTGGAGGATTTTATGAGGGATCGTAATTTTTTGCTAGTACTGATCAGAGATGCCTTCCCTATTAGGGATTTTGCTCTATCATGTAGTAGCTTCCTCCTTCTGTTGTACAGTTTATTTATGGCAGGGGTCCCACCTAACTGGACGCCTGCCTTTGGATGATTGGGTCTTGGTTTTGTTTGGGATACCATGATCCATGCATTCCTGGAGATGTCCGTAGAATGCATTTATATAGGATTCTGCAGTTTGGGCTGTAGTTTCCACTGGCCCTGGGGCCTTGAAGGATTCCACTTCGGTTTTGAGAAGTGAGAAGTTCGCTTTTGAGAAGTTTTTCACTGTGTTTTTCTGGGCTGGGGGTGGGGTCGGGATGTGGACATCCAGTGAAATTAATTTATGGTCTGATCTTACCAATGAGGGATATACTTCTGGTGTGGAGCATAGAGTCCCCATGTTGGTAATGATCAGGTCTAGTATGTTGTCCCCTCTTGTGGGAGTGGTGACTAGTTGTTCCATAGCATTTGAGTTTATAATTTCCAGGAATCTTTGGGCTAAGGTGCTGGGGCTTGAGTAGTGCTTCCAGTCAATGTTTGGGTAGTTGAAGTCGCCCAATATAATGATGTTCGGAGAGATCTTCATGTTCTCCAATGTTTTCAGGAAAGCCGAATGAGATTCCTGACTTTGAGAGGGTGGTCTGTAGGATGCTATAAACTGAAAAGCAGTCTTGCCCACTGTTAGTTGCACATGGATGGTCTCCGATACTTCGTGCAATGCCACTAACCTGGAGGTGTGGATATCCTTGATAAATATGGAAACTCCCCCTCCTTTTGTGGTTCGGTCCGGGTTTTGGGGCCGAAAAGCATGATATGAGGTATAGCCTGGTAGTGCTGGGGTGCTCTCTGGAGCCTTGAACCAGGTTTCTGTCACTGCACAGATATCGATGTTCTCCATACTGAAGAGAGCTTCGAGTGCATGCATCTTGAGGTTAAGACTTCTGGCATTTAGCAGCATTACCCTTAGTTTCTTGTTCCTTGTGATGTCTATGGGGATGGGTTTGACTTTTGAGCCTTGCCTAAAAAAGGCACTATGGGGGTGGCAAGAGCCTTTGCCAATATCCGAAAGACCAGTGGTGACAGGTGCAAGCCGTACCTAGCGAAGCAACGTGGCTTGTCGAGCATGTCTGGATAGCCTACTAGCTTAATGATAGGACCCAGGAGGTCAAAGTAGGCGTAGCCACCTCTACCAAGAGGCCAAGTCACTAGCAGTGTTCCCCAGGGCTCAGTACTGGGCCTGCTGCTTTTGGAATCTGTTTTTTTATAGTTTAAGCAAATGATGAAGGTTTATGGCTGACTAAGACTGCAGAAGATTGCAAGCTGGGGGTTATCACTGACACCCCTGCAGACACTAGCATTCTTCAAGAAGACCGGTCTCTGGCTAACAAATGGCGCCAAAGCCATAGTCTTAAACTCAGTGCTAAGAAATGCATACTTGTACCAGACAGGAAGTCAACCATCTCAGTTAACTGCCATGTTGATAATACAGCCCTAATAGTTAACCCAGTGGTCAAGGATCTGGGTACGCACATAGACAGGAGCTTTAATTTCAACCACTTTGTGGTCACAGTGGTGAGGAAATCCTTTTATGTTGCACAACTTATAAGTAAGGATATGGCATCTAGGTCCAAAGAGGTCATAACCCCACTGTACACTGCCCTTATCAGACCAGTCATAGAGTACAATGGAGTAATTAGAGCAACCTCAGAGATTCTGTTGTACCTTTCGGCTTTTCCCGGTTAGGGGTCGCCATAGCGGAACTCCGGTCCGCTAATGATTGGCAGTAGATTTTTACGTACCGAGTTGCCAGCCCTGATGCACAACCTTCAACGAAGGTATGCCCATTCACACATGTCTCCACACAGAAGACGCTTTAGCTGAGAATCGAACAGGACAACGTCTTACTGTGAGGTGACAACGCTACCGCAGCATAACAAAATTGCCTTATACAGAGTGCCTTAAAGTCCTTTCCTTATACTTAGACTCCTATAGATTGCTGAGGGGTAATGTATGCCTAGCTTACAAGACATCAGCAAACCCCACATTTATGAATCTTCTGCATATTTGTAAGTCAAACAGTACCAGAAATACAAGGTCTAGGGACCTGAATTTTGTCTGTGACTTAAACAGAACACACTGGAGAGACAGATGTGTGACCCAGAGACTGCCCCTCCTATGGAACAGGCTTCCCATCCATCTGAAGCTGAGTTCGTCTATTACCCAAGTTAAATGCAACCTAGACCAGTGGATGGGAAAGACGAAATTTACACTGGTCCTGGCACCCATGTCCTTTATGGACAGAGGTAGCTTGTACATGACTGGTCCTCAAAGTCCTATTTGGATACAGGAAGTCATTATTCTTTTGAGAAAACTTGGCTAGGCATGGAAAGGTCCCACGGGTCATTAGCCTAGAAACAATCTATGAATCTAAGTAAGAAGTAATTGGTGGCATTCCCCAACACTTCTAGCTGGGACCCCTCCTTTTTGGCATACCCTTTTCTAACCCCCATACCATAAACCCAGGCCTACGGCTAACCAAATGTAGCAATGGCTGTAAGCTAGGTGTAATCATGCATTCCTTACCAAATATAAAATCACTACAGTAAAAAAGTAACCCTCAGATTCCAAAGGGATTGAACTATATGCAAAAAAGTTCAGTACTGTCAAGTCTGGTAAACACTCCTCATCTACAGTTTCAGTACAGCCAGTATCCCCACCCTAAACAAGCATGGTAGTCAGAATCTTGCCGTCTGGGTTGCCAATTCCTTTCCCTTCAACAGTCATGTAGCAACAGCAATCAGTAAATACTTCCATCTAGCTCAATTATTTTCTAAATTCTATTCACCCAGGTCAAAAGAATGTAATACCCATCTGTATTCAGCCCTAATAAGAGCACTTAAGGGTAAAATGCCCCTTTCGGCATGTACCTAGAAAGACACATTACTCAGCTAGAAAAGCCCCAAAGGTTCCTAAATAAAGGATTACTGGTATAAAACCCCTTAGATTGTTCTTTAAATATAACTACAACACTCTTAGTAAATCACTCCAAATTCCCTTCACTGTATTATATACCTTACTTAATCTCCCATAGCCTCACCTCAATAAATCCTCTCTTACAAAACCCACCCCCACAAAAATGTACATTATTTACTTATATATGCTTTACTTAATGCAATACAATATGCTCTTTTGAATGCTTCCAAAATGAAAAACGTTCTACTGCCATTTGCACACGTATATACCATTTTACATGCTGATATGTCTCATACAGCTGCTATTATATCATTACCAGCTATGTAATGTTATTTCATTACGTTCTTTATAAAAACAACACATTTTCTATTATGTCTATGTATCTTATGTGTGTATATATATTAAACTGTATACTGTGCATATATTTGTTGTTTACTTACTGTACAATGACTGTTACTTCTTTGGTGCTTTTCTCCCCATTACAAATGCAAATTAAAGCAACCAACCAGTAAAAACAGACAAACAGATACCAAAATAAGCCTGAAGCCCTGCTCTTAAACTTGGTCTCTTACAAGCTCTCACAAGGAGATCTGGCTCTTGCATTCTGTGCCATCAAAGACTCTGGCCTACTTGATCTCTTGTACCTCCACAAGGCAAATAGCCATACAAACATTTGAACTAAGGATCTACACTTCCACCAACACATAAATACTACACGCTGGCTGAAGAGTTTTATTCAAATGGTTACCCATCTCTGGTGCAGATTGCCTTTATATGGTAAGCGGAACAGTACCTCTCATATCTTTCAAGAAGATCCTGGCCTGATATGTTTTGCCTTCCTGGAAGTGGGGGGTACGTCTTGAGTGTGGGTGTTGTCAAGGCAGAGACTGTCTCTCACTTGCCCTGGAATGGCTATGATGTCTGCAAAAACAGTCTCATTTACATTTCAAGAATGAAAAAATAAGAAGCACTTTCAGAGTTGTTGACAATAAGCCCTGTAAAATAGTAGATACATTTTTTTTAATGTATAATGAGTGACGATTAATGCTGAAGTAATTCCAAATGAACCACCTAAAATAGAAATTTATTTTCAATGCACCAATGACAAATGAAGTCTTTCTTGACTGGCCTACTACTGTACAACTGAAACATTCTGCCATAATTAATGAATGCCACACCCTGTAATACTATTCATACACAACTGTTTGGGTATAAACATGCACAAATACCCTGCCAGCAGAATTCCACACCAATGGCACAGGCTACAGCATTTCCTCCACTACATATGCCAGCCCTTGAGTGCAATATCAGCTCTGCTAGCACACCATTCTTGCCTGGTAAACATTCAGTAAGAACAAAAATGAACGCCACTGTATAGTTAAAATAATAAATCATATCACTTCATTCCAGCTGCAATATTTTCAGGCAACCCAGTGCTAGTGAAGCGATTTACATAGTGTGGTAACACGGTCAGTGCCAGCAGACTTGTCTGCTCACCACAACTTCAGAAGAAAAGGTCAGAACATGTTCCCAGAGCATATTTGACAGATTAAATAAACAGTCAAATACCAATCTTATCCTCATGGTACCCCCAAAAGCAAATTTCCACTGAACCCAGTTCCAGATGTTTGGTTTTCCCTAGTGCAGTAACATGGTATGTGCTAACTACTCATAAGCCATTGCAACTAAAACAGCAAAGGCCAGACTATGTTCTCATAGCAGGCATACCAGATAATGTAAAATAACATTGTCATCTATATGACAAACCCTAAAAGCAAACACTCTGTAAGCGCCGTGTAAATGAAATGGGTTGCATGGAGTAGTGACATGCAGACTACAGAACCTTAACAAGAAAGTTCTGCTTCACACAAACAAGTAAACACAACAAAGCAGTGCTTCATTATTTTCAGAAGAACTTCATTGGGAAATTTGCTGACTTGACTGACATTACTATTGTAAGCTGCAGATGGCAGGAAACTGCTCTGAAAACAATCATTATGAGCCTCGGCAGTAAAGTCTTTCTACATTCACCCTATAATCTCCCTCTCTACAGCAGGGCTACATACACATTTTTTCATTTAAAAGACAGAGAAGAACTCTTTCTCATGTTCTTCTTGCAGTCTTGCTCTCTGCAACAAAGACATGATTGGAAGATCACTTTCACACGTTATTATTTAAGAAACAATTAGAATCCTTTCCATGTTATCCCTACACGCTTGCACCCTTAACTGCAACACAGGAACGAAATGCCGGATACTTTGATGACACTGCAGACCACAGGATCATAGGAGGTTACTGGGCTAATAGCCCTGGGGCCCTTACAAGCCTTGCCAGTAGTTTATCCTTAAAAAAAAACCTCAGTCAGCATCTGTCACCCTGTCAATAAGGGTGGAACCCCTGGGACAAATTTGTGGTTTCGCATCCACTCATCAATGTTGCTCTTGAAGAAGGTCAGTGAGGTACTCTGACATGTACGGGAAGTCTATTCCACAGACGGGGCCGCCTCTGGTAGACAAACCTCTCTCCAGCAGGTTTCGTTGATGTCGCATATTAGATTCAGGCCTTCTGAGTGGGTAATGCACACGGAATTAGACTTGCGGATCTGGAGCACCTCTAGAAGGGCAGGGTCCAAGGCACGATACAGATTACCTCTGAGCAATCTGTACTATATAGAGTAGAGTGACAGTGATTTTTGAGCCTGTCCGCATAGGACAAGTGTTGGAGGCCATGGATTCTCCGTTACGTATTTCTGTGGCCTTTCCAGTTGGTGCAGATGTTTGGAAAGGTACATACCAAACTCAATAATACACTCAATTACTGGTCTAATGAGGGAGGAGTATAGAGAAGTAATAACCTCCTTTTTTCTGGATGCAATCCCTTAAGTGATGAACCAAGTAAAAGGCTTTTCTGACCACTGCCGCTACATGATGGTCGAATGCGAGACTGTTATCAACCTGAGTACCCAGGTGTCTCGCCACAGGTTGTGTGCTTAGGGGGTTGCCATTGATGTGGTAATCAGTAGGTGCCATGTTTTTGCAGAATGGTATGATGATGGATTTTTTTGCATTTAGCTTGAGGCCATGACTTTTGCACCAGTCATTAGTTGCTGTGAGATCATTTTTGGAGTCAATGACAGCACCCAACTTACAGTTGTCCACAAACCTGGCCAGCCACAGGCCTTTTGCCTTAACCTGGACCTCTGAGAATTAGATGCCAAGTAGTAGGGGTCCCAGGACAGATCCCTGGGGAACTCCGCTAGTGACAGGTCTGCTATCAGAGGTGCAGCAAGAAACTGGATTTCTACCACACTGATGCCTGTACCAAAAAAAAAAAATAAAAAAAAAACCTTACAAGTTGTTCCACTTGTCCAAATGAATAAGGGGTGTTTGTGTGTGTGTGTGTGGGGGGGGGGGGGGGGCATAGTATGCACAGCACACCAAAACACACACACACAAGCTGGGATGTAAACAATTGGGTTTGGCAGTTGGCACAGATGAATAAAATTATGTGCTGTTAACAAGTCACATCCTGTAATAAAGGTTTGATGCCCCTCAGCTGCCATTTACCTGCCCTTGATTCTGAGCAAAGCACTTAACCATACAGTGCTTCTGGGTGGAATCTGAAAAAGGTCCAGGTGAATCAGTGCTCTACCCCAGTTAAAACATACAAACAAGACAGCAAGCAGATCACAAGGAAAGGCAAAAATCAAACAATAGCTTGAAAATTGTGCCTGCAATTTTTCAGTGGCCCTGGACATGAGCAAATCTTGCGAGTGGCACCATGAAAATTATGGCCACTATTACGTCCTACAGGAGTAAGAGATCAAAGCCTGGGCTCACAATGGTTCTCGTTCAGACTGACAAAGACATGTCCTAATGGACACACTTTGCAGGCAGGTTCAACTGATAATGGAGAGTGTTCAACACTGCCATTATAAAACAGATCCTCTTTGGGATCAAACAAGACTTTTCCTTTATTAAAAAATATTGAAAGGACCACCTGGGCCTGAAGCCAAGGAAGCAAACTCTCCAAAGACATTACACAAAGGAGTTTCTTGACAGGACCACAACAATTAATTGTCCAGATAAAGGAAAATAGTGAGGTCCTTCTCCTGCCATCCTCTACAACTATGAGTAGCACCTTGATAACAATACCATTTGTTAACCAGGTAGGCCACAGGACACACAGTCTCTTTTTAGGGGCGATTCAGGAGCACAGTCCCGTAAAGTGACTGGCTCATGATCACACAGCAGGCAAATATCGGCTGAGGGAATCAAATCCTGTAGCACAAGAAAGCACACTTGTGTAAGATCTTACAACAGCAGATGTCCTACTTTTCACTGCTGCAGTATTCATTACATGTGGGATCTCCTGCCAAGGACAGCCCAACATCTGGCTTGTATACAAAAGTCTTTAAATTCTCCCAGCATCGTACTTCAGGCGTATGCTCCATGCACTGGTGTAGGGCATAAAGGTGACATAACCACGCTCAATACTCAGAACTGATGTGTCCCAAGAGAACTACAGCAACCCCAGGACAAATAATGACATGTGCACCTAGGAAGGACTTAGAGAAACAAAACAAGAAAGGAAAAGATCCCTTGGTCTGCAGAGTGCTCCCAATAGAAAAGATAGAAAAGGAGGGGGGAATACTGCAACACTGAAAAGTGAAACATCTACTGTTGTGTAAAATCTTACACAACTCTATGTACTTCCTTATCACTACTACAACATTCATTACATGTGGCAGACTACCAAAGCTACTGAAAAGGACGGGAGGAGGAAAGCACAGAAGAACCTTCTACAAACTCAAGTAGGACAGCCTTGACAAAGCCTGCTCTGGATCTGGAAATGACATCCAAATTATAATGATTGGGAAGAGTGGACAGATGACCAAGTGGCAGCATCTAGAATGGCGCTAGTATCCAAACACTGAAGAAACCACCAGAAGAGGATACTGCTCTTGTAAAATGAGCTCACACTGAAGCCGAAAGCTGTTTACCGTGAAAGAAATAACAGAAAGAAATGGCCTTAGACATTCAATAGAAGGTGGTTTGTTTAGAAACTGCTAAACAAAATGCCCTGGTATTAAACAAAAAGTTGCTCAGATTTTCAGCTAGCCTTTGTCTTATTCAAACAATACCTGGGCTATCTATGAACATCCAGGGTGTGAACCACCATCTCACTAGCAGATTCTGGAGAAGGAAAACAGGAAGGGAAATGGAAAGACTACGTGAGACAACTCAATGACACCTTCACCATAAGAAGAACATTCGTACGCAGATGCACCCTGTCTCTATGAAAAATTGAAAAAGGGAGGACCTGCCCAGAGGGCCTGAAGTTCAGAAACTCTCTTGGCCGAAGTAAAAGCCACCAACAAAACAGTCTTCCTAGTAAAATGTTGCAAGGAAGAACAAGAAGTGGGCTCAAAAGGAGCAAGACTTAGTTTCTTAAGGTCCCAAGAGGGTGGAATAGGTTTTCTTGGGGGCCTGATATGAAGGATTCTTTTAAGGAATTATTTTAGCTGAAAACAGAAGGCCAATGGCAGGCTTAAGGGCAGACGAGCAGTGACTGCTGAATAGTGAGCTAAAACATAAGAATATGGTATGCCAGCATGGAGCAGTTCAAACAAGTAAGAAAGAGCCAAAGGGATTCCCACTGAAAAGGGATCCCGGTGATGCTTGAGACATCAAAACAGAAATTTTCTTCCATTTAGCCATATACAACTTTCTGATAGTGGGTTTCCTGGTCTCCTACAGAACCCTAAGCTTGTCCTCAGAAAAGTAGTGTCTAAAGGGAATCAAAACCCTACCATTCACATTGTCAAGTGAAGAGTGGACAAGTGAGGGTGAATGAGAGACGCCATATCTTGAGTGAGAAGATCCATCTTGTTTGGTAACTGTAATGACTGCCCCTGTCCAGGTGAAAGAGAAGGGGAAAACCAGTGCTGTCTGGGCCAAAAGGAAGTCACCAGCATGATTATGGGGATGTCTTTTATGATCTTGTGCAGGAAGTCACCAGCATGATTATGGGGATGTCTTTTATGATCTTGTGCAGGACCCTGGGAAGCAGAGGAACAGAAGGGTAAGCATATAAGAACATTACCTTCCAAGAAAAGGATATGGCATCCACTTTTCAAGTCAGGGGACACGGGACACATAATTAAGGAAGGTATCTTTTCAGAAGAGTAATACCCACTGATGAACAATGTCCAAAAACACATCAATGGGAAGCATCCATTTGTGAGGCTGTGCCCTGGACCTGCTCAGAGAGTCTGCCACAAGGTTGTGTTCTGTAGAGATGTAGACCGACTGATGGGTTATCCAATGGCAGACAGCAAAGTTTCAGGTCTGAGGAGCTAGTCTGCAAAGAAGATAAGACTTTGTGTCCCATGTTTGTTGATGTATCATACAACTGTGGTATTGTCTGTAAAGACTTTTAGAGGGCCTAGAGTCTAAAGAGAATGTAAAGCAGAGCCTGGAGTCCAAAGAGAATAGAAGGGCTGTAGGGCAAGAATGAGCACCCTCATCTCTTTTATTTTGATAACAGTCTGACCATTGAAGGGACCATAGACCCTGAACCTTCAAACTGTGGAAAAGACTCCCAATCCCTGATCGCAGCGTCTGTGAAAAGCTCTTGAGCAGGGGTAAGAGTCAGAAAAGGAAGGCCTGGATTGAGGGAGATATGCCAAATCCATAAAAGAAACTACAGTTTGAAACAGGGTAGTAGAGGAACTGGAAATTCTAGAAGATGACAATGCTAGAGCCAAACTGCTTTGAAGTACCATTAAAGCTTTCTAATATGAAGCTTGGCAAAGGGAATCTTGGAAATGGTAGATGCCATGATCCCCAAGGCTCTGAGAAATTTACTTGCAGGAAGGAAAGAGGAGGGAGCAGAGACTGGAAGTCAGTTGTTATAAACAGAACCTTGGGAAATGGAAGAGAGGCCAACACTGGGATGGTTTGAATTCTGCAACCCAAAAAATGTGGTCTTGAGAAGGAATAAGGGCTGACTTCTCGAGACTGACAATGAACCACAAACTGCGCAGAAGTAAGAAGAAGTGCAGTAAAGTGTAGATCCTGAAGCAGCCAGGACTGGGATGCAGACTGAAGAAGCAAGTCATCCAGATATGGGAATATATGGATTTTCAGAAGCCTGCAAAAGGCTATCACAGGGGGTAGCCATTTGGTGAATACCACTGGGGTCACAGAAAGACCAAAGGCAAAGCAGAGAACTGAAAATAAGAGGAAAAACAGAAAAATTTAAAAACTTCATGAAGACAAGGTAAATGGGGATAGGAATATAAGTGTACTTTAGGTTTAGAGAGACCACAAATGCCTGGGGAAGCAAGAGGGGAAAGAGTCTGCAGGGAAATCATTCTTAAAGAAAGAACCTTCAAAAAGGTGCTGAGAAAGGAAAGATCCAGGATAGGTCTCCATGACCCATCTTTTTTGGGCACCAGAAACATCCTGGAATAAAATCTTGTTCCTTGTTGGGATTCTGGAACAGGTTGGATGGTTCCCTGAGCTAACAGATATTGAAAAGTGAGAAAACTGGTCTGGAGGAGGTTCAGGAAGACCTGGGGCGGGTGACAGATTTCAATACCATAAAATAACCATAATTACCAAAGATTCTGAAGTAATCTTCTGCCAGACCAGGGAAGACCAAGAGGGAACCTGACCAAGGGGAGAGGGAGAAAATATGTCAGACAGAGGCAGATTTGTCCTGAAAAGGGGGCTTCTGATTCTTAGAAGTCTGGTGGGTTTACAAGAAAAAAATGCGCTTAGAAATCCACTTCATCTAGGATGCTGATGAGGGTGACTATGAACAAAAGCAGATTTAGAGGGATAGTGTCTCTGAAATTTGGGGACAGGAGAAACAAAAATTTGTTTAAGGTCCTGCAGAGCTTTTTCTTTGTCTTGTAGAGTCAAACAGGTCAGCAACAACAGTACCAAAGATTCTGGTTGTCCAAATGAGCATCAACGAGCTTGGCCTTAATGTGGGAGGACGTTTGGAAGAAGCTAAAGGCTTGGATGGCTTGTCAGACATGAGAAAAAAAGCAGCAAAGCACACTTCACAACGCAGAACATTTAATTAAATATAACAAAGCTTTCAGCTATATATACTTAAAATATATTAAACAAACAAGTGTCATTAAAACCAATAATAAAATACAAACAAAACGTTATTAAATGATATATATTTTTAAGTATATATACCTTTTATAGGCTCTTTTTTATATGAATATATGGCTTTTAATGATGTGTTTAGCATATTTAATTATGAATATTTAAGTGTGATTGATGTTTTAACATGATAGGTTAGGCTGTGTCATGGGATTTGTTCCTATGCTTTTTAAAAAGGAGGATTGTTCCTTAAATGAAAGTAACACAGAAGAAGAACAGGATGTCTGAAAGCTTTGTTATATTTAATTAAAAGTTCTGCATTGTGAAGTGTGCTTTGCTGCTTTTTTCTTGTTGGATATTTTGCACTACTTGACTTTACCAGCTTGCTCAATTTTTCGTTTTGGAAGCAGAAATAGACACCACAGGAGGGTCTGAAGGAGGACACTTAAAAAGGTACTTAATGGCCTCAGGAACCTAATGAAAGCAGTCAGGCTTCTAGGGGGATATAGGCTGGGAATCAGGAGCCAAAGCAGCAGCTGCAAACAGATCCAGTAAGGCAGCCAGAACAGGGGGAACAGCAGAAAATGTAGGAAAATGCCATTTTTAAAAACTCATAATACCTTTTTTGTATGCTGTAGGCCTGGAAGCAATCCCATTTAAAATGCTCCATCATGCGAACCACCATGTCCCCAAATAACAATTCATCAAAGGAAGAGTCAGAGCTCAAGGAATCCTCTTACTCTGACCCACAGTCCAAGGGTCAAGTGATATGTGAGGAATAGGCCAAGGATTCATCTCCCGAATCCAATTCCTTATCCAAGGAATCAGATTCACTAGTTTTTTGGCTGGAGTGAAAGACCAAGGAGAAACAGGAGTAGACAATCTCTGAGGGAGCTTTAAGGCCATCAAGGCATTGAACAATCCCTGGGTAAAATCCTGCAACTCTTTATGAGGATCTTTAGCAATAGGAGGTATATGTTTAGTTTTCTGCTTCTTTTCTAATGGGACGTCAGCTCTGACCAACCTATAAGGCTCAGTGTCATGCCTACTCTAGAAGGGTTACACTAACATCTTCTCTAAATTCCCCTAGGCCCTTTAGAAATGATCAGCCATGGTTCACAAGCTATGTCCATGGCAGACATTTGCTCAGCCTCAGAGGACATGTGAGGACTCAGTTCATTACTGTCCTCCAACAAGATCATGGATGAGGAATCAGGCACCACACGTTTTTTGGGGTCTTCATCCAACTCGAGAGAGATGTCTGGTGGAGACTGGACAGCAGCAGAATCAGACAGATAATTTTTGGTCTTCTTTTTAGGAGATGGCAGTACCTTGGAGCAGGTGGAATCAGCCATGGTACCCTGGGTCAAACACTTAAGACGTTGGTTCTCCAGGTAAATAGACAACAAAGATAGATAGGTGTGGAGAGTGCTCAGAACAAAAGCCTGACAAATGGTACACTGGGTATAGTAAGGCATTGTACCTAAGCGGAACATGCAAGTCTTATGTCAATCTCACTTATCTGTAAACGGCTTTGTAGAAACAAATGGCATTTAGACCGATTTCAACCATGGAGTTTGGACTAGCGGCAAAGAAGTTCTGAGTATAAAGCATGCATGTGTCACCTTTATGCCCTATG